>NW_027440807.1:0-60653 GCF_031893055.1 Leptodactylus fuscus | reverse complement strand
TCACAGCACCCCCCTAATAGTTTAATACACAGCACACCCCCTAATAGTGTTATACACAGCACCCCCCTAATACTGTTATACACAGCACCCCCCTAATAGTTTTAATACACAGCACCCACCCCCCTAATAGTTTAATACACAGCACCCCCCCTAATAGTGTTATACACAGCACCCCCTCTAATAGTTTAATACACAGCACCCCACTAATAGTGTTATACACAGCACCCCCCTAATAGTGTTATACACAGCACCCCCCTAATAGTTTAATACACAGCACCCACTAATAGTGTTATACACAGCACCCCCCTAATAGTGTTATACACAGCACCCCCCTTAATAGTTTAATACACAGCACCCCCCTAATAGTTTAATACACAGCACCCTCTAATAGTGTTATACACAGCAACCACCTAATAGTTTAATACACAAGCACCCCCCCCTAATAGTTTAATACACAGCACCCCCCTTATAGTTTATACACAGCACCCCTCTAATAGTGTTATACACTGCACCCCCCCTAATAGTGTTATACACAGCACACCCCCCTAATAGTTTAATACACAGCACCCCCCTAATACTGTTATACACAGCACCCCCCCTAATAGTTTAATACACAGCACCCCACTAATAGTGTTATACACAGCACCCCCCCTAATAGTTTAATACACAGCACCCCCCTAATAGTGTTATACACAGCACCCCCCCTAATAGTTTAATACACAGCACCCCCCTAATAGTGTTATACACAGCACCCCCTCTAATAGTTTAATACACAGCCACCCCCCTAATAGTGTTATACACAGCACACCCCCTAATAGTGTTATACACAGCACCCCCCTAATACTGTTATAAACAGCACCCCCTAATAGTTTAATACACAGCACCCCCCTATAGTGTTATACACAGCACCCCCCTAATAGTTTAATACACAGCACCCCCTAATACTGTTATACACATCACCCCCCCTAATAGTTTAATACACAGCACCCCCTAATAGTGTTATACACAGCACCCCCCTAATACTGTCCATACACAGCACCCCCCTAATAGATTAATACACAGCACCCCCCTAATAGTGTTATACACAGCACCCCCCTTATAGTTTAATACACAGCACCCCCCTAATACTGTTATACAACAGCACCCCCCTAATAGTTTAATACACAGCACCCCCCTAATAGTGTTATACACAGCACCCCCCTAATAGTTTAATACACAGCACCCCCTAATACTGTTATACACATCACCCCCCTAATAGTTTAATACACAGCACCCCCCCTAATAGTGTTATACACAGCACCCCCCTAATACTGTCATACACAGCACCCCCCTAATAGTTTAATACACAGCACCCCCTAATAGTGTTATACACAGCACCCCCCTTATAGTTTAATACACAGCACCCCCCTAATAGTGTTATACACAGCACCCTCCTAATAGTGTTATACACAGCACCCCCCTAATAGTGTTATACACAGCACCCCCTAATAGTTTAATACACAGCACCCCCCTAATAGTGTTATACACAGCACCCCCTTAATACTGTTATACACAGCACCCCCCCTAATAGTTTAATACACAGCACCCCCCTAATAGTTTAATACACAGCACCCCCCTAATAGTGTTATACACAGCACCCCCCCTAATAGTGTTATACACAGCACCCCCCTAATAGTTTAATACACATCACCCCTCTAATAGTTTAATACACATCACCCCCCTAATAGTTTAATACACAGCACCCCCCTAATAGTGTTATACACAGCACCCCCCTAATAGTTTAATACACAGCACCCCCCCTAAAACTGTTATACACAGCACCCCCTAATAGTTTAATACACAGCACCCCCCTGATAGTGTTATACATAGCACCCCCCTAATAGTGTTATACACAGCACCCCCCTAATAGTTTAATACACAGCACCCCCCTAATACTGTTAAACACAGCACCCCCCTAATAGTTTAATACACAGCACCCCCCCTAATAGTTTAATACACAGCACCCCCCCTAATAATTTAATACACAGCACCCTCTAATAGTGTTATACACAGCACCCACCTAATAGTTTAATACACAGCACCCCCCTAATAGTTTAATAAACAGCACCCCCCTTATAGTTTAATACACAGCACCCCTCTAATAGTGTTATACACAGCACCCCCCTAATAGTGTTATACACAAGCACCCCCCTAATAGTTTAATACACAGCACCCCCCTAATACTGTTATACACAGCACCCCCCTAATAGTTTAATACACAGCACCCCCCTAATAGTGTTATACACAGCACCCCCCCTAATAGTTTAATACACAGCACCCCCCTAATAGTGTTATACACAGCACCCCCCTAATAGTTTAATACACAGCACCCCCCTAATAGTGTTATACACAGCACCCCTCTAATAGTTTAATACACAGCACCCCCCTAATAGTGTTATACACAGCACACCCCTAATAGTGTTATACACAGCACCCCCCCTAATAGTTTAATACACAGCACCCCCCCTAATACTGTTATACACAGCACCCCCTAATAGTTTAATACACAGCACCCCCCTAATAGTGTTATACACAACAAACCCCTAATAGTTTAATACACAGCACCCCCCTAATAGTGTTATACACAAGCACCCCCCTAATAGTTTAATACACAGCACCCCCCTAATAGTGTTATACACAGCACCCCCCTAATACTGTTATACACAGCACCCCCCTAATAGTTTAATACACAGCACCCCCCCTAATAGTTTAATACACAGCACCCCCCTAACAGTGTTATACACAGCACCCCCCTAATAGTGTTATACACAGCACCCCCCTAATACTGTTTATACACAGCACCCCCCCTAATAGTTTAATACACAGCACCCCCCTAATAGTGTTATACACAGCACCCCCCTAATAGTTTAATACACATCACCCCCTAATACTGTTATACACATCACCCCCCCTAATAGTTTAATACACAGCACCCCCCTAATAGTGTTATACACAGCACCCCCCTAATACTGTCATACACAGCACCCCCCTAATAGTTTAATACACAGCACCCCCCCTAATAGTGTTATACACAGCACCCCCCCTTATAGTTTAATACACAGCACCCCCCCTAATAGTGTTATACACAGCACCCTCCTAATAGTTTTAATACACAGCACCCCACTAATAGTGTTATACACAGCACCCCCCTAATAGTTTAATACACAGCACCCCCCTAATTGTGTTATACACAGCACCCCCCTTAATACTGTTATACACAGCACCCCCCTAATAGTTTAATACACAGCACCCCCCTAATAGTTTAATACACAGCACCCCCCTAATAGTGTTATACACAGCACCCCCCTAATAGTGTTATACACAGCACCCCCTAATAGTTTAATACACATCACCCCCCCTAATAGTTTAATACACAGCACCCCCCTAATAGTTTAATACACAGCACCCCCCCTAATAGTGTTATACACAGCACCCCTCTAATAGTTTAATACACAGCACCCACTAATAGTGTTATACACAGCACCCCCCTAATAGTGTTATACACAGCACCCCCCTAATAGTTTAATACACAGCACCCACTAATAGTGTTATACACAGCACCCCCCTAATAGTGTTATACACAGCACCCCCCTAATAGTTTAATACACAGCACCCCCCTAATAGTTTAATACACAGCACCCCCCTAATAATTTAATACACAGCACCCTCTAATAGTGTTATACACAGCACCCACCTAATAGTTTAATACACAGCACCCCCCCTAATAGTTTAATACACAGCACCCCCCTTATAGTTTAATACACAGCACCCCCTCTAATAGTGTTATACACTGCACCCCCCCTAATAGTGTTATACACAGCACCCCCCTAATAGTTTAATACACAGCACCCCCCCTAATACTGTTATACACAGCACCCCCCTAATAGTTTAATACACAGCACCCCACTAATAGTGTTATACACAGCACCCCCCTAATAGTTTAATACACAGCACCCCCCCCTAATAGTGTTATACACAGCACCCCCCTAATAGTTTAATACACAGCACCCCCTAATAGTGTTATACACAGCACCCCCTCTAATAGTTTAATACACAGCCACCCCCCCTAATAGTGTTATACACAGCACACCCCTAATAGTGTTATACACAGCACCCCCCCTAATAGTTTAATACACAGCACCCCCCCTAATAGTGTTATACACAACAAACCCCTAATAGTTTAATACACAGCACCCCCCTAATAGTGTTATACACAGCACCCCCCTAATAGTTTAATACACAGCACCCCCCTAATAGTGTTATACACAGCACCCCCCTAATACTGTTATACACAGCACCCCCCTAATAGTTTAATACACAGCACCCCCCTAATAGTTTAATACACAGCACCCCCCTAATAGTGTTATACACAGCACCCCCCTAATAGTGTTATACACAGCAACCCCCTAATACTGTTATACACAGCACCCCCCCTAATAGTTTAATACACAGCACCCCCCTAATAGTGTTATACACAGCACCCCCCTAATAGTTTAATACACATCACCCCCTAATACTGTTATACACATCACCCCCCCTAATAGTTTAATACACAGCACCCCCCTAATAGTGTTATACACAGCACCCCCCTAATACTGTCATACACAGCACCCCCCTAATAGTTTAATACACAGCACCCCCCTAATAGTGTTATACACAGCACCCCCCTTATAGTTTAATACACAGCACCCCCCTAATAGTGTTATACACAGCACCCTCCTAATAGTGTTATACACAGCACCCCCCCTAATAGTGTTATACACAGCACCCCCCTAATAGTTTAATACACAGCACCCCCCTAATAGTGTTATACACAGCACCCCCTTAATACTGTTATACACAGGCCCCCCCCTAATAGTTTAATACACAGCACCCCCTAATAGGTTTAATACACAGCACCCCCCCCTAATAGTGTTATACACAGCACCCCCTAATAGTGTTATACACAGCACCCTCTAATAGTTTAATACACAGCACCCCCCTAATAGTTTAATACACAGCACCCCCCTAATAGTGTTATACACAGCACCCCCCTAATAGTTTAATACACAGCACCCCCCTAATAGTGTTATACACAGCACCCCCCTAATAGTTTAATACACAGCACCCCTCCTAATAGTGTTATACACAGCACCCCCCCTAATAGTTTAATACACAGCACCCCCCCTAATAGTGTTATACACAGCACCCCCCTAATAGTTTAATACACAGCACCCCCTAATAGTTTAATACACAGCACCCCCCTAATGGTGTTATACACAGCACCCCCCTAATACTGTTATACACAGCACCCCCTAATAGTTTAATACACAGCACCCCCCCTAATACTTTTATACACAGCACCCCCTAATAGTTTAATACACAGCACCCCCCTAATAGTGTTATACACAGCACCCCCCTAATACTGTTATACACAGCACCCCCCTAATAGTGTTATACACAGCACCCTCCTAATAGTGTTATACACAGCACCCCCCCTAATAGTGTTATACACAGCACCCCCTAATAGTTTAATACACAGCCACCCCCCCTAATAGTGTTATACACAGCACCCCCTTAATACTGTTATACACAGCACCCCCCTAATAGTTTAATACACAGCACCCCCTAATAGTTTAATACACAGCACCCCCCCTAATAGTGTTATACACAGCACCCCCCTAATAGTGTTATACACAGCACCCCCTAATAGTTTAATACACATCACCCCTCTAATAGTTTAATACACATCACCCCCCTAATAGTTTAATACACAGCACCCCCCTAATAGTGTTATACACAGCACCCCCCTAATAGTTTAATACACAGCACCCCCCCTAATACTGTTATACACAGCACCCCCTAATAGTTTAATACACAGCACCCCCCTGATAGTGTTATACACAGCACCCCCCCTAATAGTGTTATACACAGCACCCCCTAATAGTTTAATACACAGCACCCCCCTAATACTGTTTAAACACAGCACCCCCTAATAGTTTAATACACAGCACCCCCCTAATAGTTTAATACACAGCACCCCCCTAATAATTTAATACACAACACCCTCTAATAGTGTTATACACAGCACCCACCTAATAGTTTAATACACAGCACCCCCCTAATAGTTTAATAAACAGCACCCCCCTTATAGTTTAATACACAGCACCCCTCTAATAGTGTTATACACAGCACCCCCCTAATAGTGTTATACACAGCACCCCCCTAATAGTTTAATACACAGCACCCCCCTAATACTGTTATACACAGCACCCCCCTAATAGTTTAATACACAGCACCCCCCTAATAGTGTTATACACAGCACCCCCCTAATAGTTTAATACACAGCACCCCCCTAATAGTGTTATACACAGCACCCCCCTAATAGTTTAATACACAGCACCCCCCTAATAGTGTTATACACAGCACCCCTCTAATAGTTTAATACACAGCACCCCCCTAATAGTGTTATACACAGCACACCCCTAATAGTGTTATACACAGCACCCCCCTAATAGTTTAATACACAGCACCCCCCTAATACTGTTATACACAGCACCCCCCTAATAGTTTAATACACAGCACCCCCCTAATAGTGTTATACACAACAAACCCCTAATAGTTTAATACACAGCACCCCCCTAATAGTGTTATACACAGCACCCCCCTAATAGTTTAATACACAGCACCCCCCTAATAGTGTTATACACAGCACCCCCCTAATACTGTTATACACAGCACCCCCCTAATAGTTTAATACACAGCACCCCCCTAATAGTTTAATACACAGCACCCCCCTAATAGTGTTATACACAGCACCCCCCTAATAGTGTTATACACAGCACCCCCCTAATACTGTTATACACAGCACCCCCCTAATAGTTTAATACACAGCACCCCCCTAATAGTGTTATACACAGCACCCCCCTAATAGTTTAATACACATCACCCCCTAATACTGTTATACACATCACCCCCCTAATAGTTTAATACACAGCACCCCCCTAATAGTGTTATACACAGCACCCCCCTAATACTGTCATACACAGCACCCCCCTAATAGTTTAATACACAGCACCCCCCTAATAGTGTTATACACAGCACCCCCCTTATAGTTTAATACACAGCACCCCCCTAATAGTGTTATACACAGCACCCTCCTAATAGTTTTATACACAGCACCCCACTAATAGTGTTATACACAGCACCCCCCTAATAGTTTAATACACAGCACCCCCCTAATAGTGTTATACACAGCACCCCCTTAATACTGTTATACACAGCACCCCCCTAATAGTTTAATACACAGCACCCCCCTAATAGTTTAATAAACAGCACCCCCCTAATAGTGTTATACACAGCACCCCCCTAATAGTGTTATACACAGCACCCCCTAATAGTTTAATACACATCACCCCCCTAATAGTTTAATACACAGCACCCCCCTAATAGTGTTATACACAGCACCCCTCTAATAGTTTAATACACAGCACCCACTAATAGTGTTATACACAGCACCCCCCTAATAGTGTTATACACAGCACCCCCCTAATAGTTTAATACACAGCACCCCCCTAATAGTGTTATACACAACAAACCCCTAATAGTTTAATACACAGCACCCCCCTAATAGTGTTATACACAGCACCCCCATAATAGTTTAATACACAGCACCCCCCTAATAGTGTTATACACAGCACCCCCCTAATACTGTTATACACAGCACCCCCCTAATAGTTTAATACACAGCACCCCCTAATAGTGTTATACACAGCACCCCCCTAATTGTTATACACAGCACCCCCCTAATAGTTTAATACACAGCACCCCCCTAATAGTGTTATACACAGCACCCCCCTAATACTGTTATACACAGCACCCCCCTAATAGTTTAATACACAGCACCCCCTAATAGTTTAATACACAGCACCCCCCTAATGGTGTTATACACAGCACCCCCCTAATACGTTAATACACAGCACCCCCTAATAGTTTAATACACAGCACCCCCCTAATACTTTTATACACAGCACCCCCTAATAGTTTAATACACAGCACCCCCCTAATAGTGTTATACACAGCACCCCCCTAATACTGTTATACACAGCACCCCCCTAATAGTTTAATACACAGCACCCCCCTAATTGTGTTATACACAGCACCCCCCTAATAGTTTAATACACAGCACCCCCCTAATAGTTTAATACACAGCAACCCCCCTAATGGTGTTATACACAGCACCCCCCTAATACTGTTATACACAGCACCCCCCTAATAGTTTAATACACAGCACCCCCCTAATAGTGTTATACACAGCACCCCCCTAATAGTTTAATACACAGCACCCCCTAATACTGTTATACACATCACCCCCCTAATAGTTTAATACACAGCACCCCCCTAATACTTTTATACACAGCACCCCCTAATAGTTTAATACACAGCACCCCCCTAATAGTGTTATACACAGCACCAATCTAATACTGTTATACACAGCACCCCCCTAATAGTGTTATACACAGCACCCCCTAATAGTTTAATACACAGCACCCCCCTAATACTGTTATACACAGCACCCCCCTAATAGTTTAATACACAGCACCCCCCTAATAGTGTTATACACAACAAACCCCTAATAGTTTAATACACAGCACCCCCCTAATAGTGTTATACACAGCACCCCCCTAATAGTTTAATACACAGCACCCCCCTAATAGTGTTATACACAGCACCCCCCTAATACTGTTATACACAGCACCCCCCTAATAGTTTAATGCACAGCACCCCCTAATAGTGTTATACACAGCACCCCCCTAATACTGTTATACACAGCACCCCCCTAATAGTTTAATACACAGCACCCCCCTAATAGTGTTATACACAGCACCCCCCTAATAGTGTTATACACAGCACCCCCCTAATACTGTTATACACAGCACCCCCCTAATAGTTTAATACACAGCACCCCCCTAATAGTGTTATACACAGCACCCCCCTAATAGTTTAATACACAGCACCCCCTAATACTGTTATACACATCACCCCCCTAATAGTTTAATACACAGCACCCCCCTAATAGTGTTATACACAGCACCCCCCTAATAGTTTAATACACAGCACCCCCCTAATAGTTTAATACACAGCACCCCCCTAATAGTGTTATACACAGCACCCCCCTTATAGTTTAATACACAGCACCCCCCTAATAGTGTTATACACAGCACCCTCCTAATAGTGTTATACACAGCACCCCCCTAATAGTGTTATACACAGCACCCCCCTAATACATTAATACACAGCACCCCGCTAATAGTGTTATACACAGCACCCCCTTAATACTGTTATACACAGCACCCCCCTAATAGTTTAATACACAGCACCCCCCTAATAGTTTAATACACAGCACCCCCCCTAATAGTGTTATACACAGCACCCCCCTAATAGTTTAATACACAGCACCCCCCTAATAGTGTTATACACAGCACCCCCCTAATAGTGTTATACACAGCACCCCCCTAATACTGTTATAAACAGCACCCCCCTAATAGTTTAATACACAGCACCCCCCTAATAGTGTTATACACAGCACCCCCCTAATAGTTTAATACACAGCACCCCCTAATACTGTTATACACATCACCCCCCTAATAGTTTAATACACAGCACCCCCTAATAGTGTTATACACAGCACCCCCCTAATACTGTCATACACAGCACCCCCCTAATAGATTAATACACAGCACCCCCCTAATAGTGTTATACACAGCACCCCCCTTATAGTTTAATACACAGCACCCCCCTAATACTGTTATACACAGCACCCCCCTAATAGTTTAATACACAGCACCCCCCTAATAGTGTTATACACAGCACCCCCCTAATAGTTTAATACACAGCACCCCCTAATACTGTTATACACATCACCCCCCTAATAGTTTAATACACAGCACCCCCCTAATAGTGTTATACACAGCACCCCCCTAATACTGTCATACACAGCACCCCCCTAATAGTTTAATACACAGCACCCCCCTAATAGTGTTATACACAGCACCCCCCTTATAGTTTAATACACAGCACCCCCCTAATAGTGTTATACACAGCACCCTCCTAATAGTGTTATACACAGCACCCCCCTAATAGTGTTATACACAGCACCCCCTAATAGTTTAATACACAGCACCCCCCTAATAGTGTTATACACAGCACCCCCTTAATACTGTTATACACAGCACCCCCCTAATAGTTTAATACACAGCACCCCCCTAATAGTTTAATACACAGCACCCCCCTAATAGTGTTATACACAGCACCCCCCTAATAGTGTTATACACAGCACCCCCTAATAGTTTAATACACATCACCCCTCTAATAGTTTAATACACATCACCCCCCTAATAGTTTAATACACAGCACCCCCCTAATAGTGTTATACACAGCACCCCCCTAATAGTTTAATACACAGCACCCCCCCTAAAACTGTTATACACAGCACCCCCTAATAGTTTAATACACAGCACCCCCCTGATAGTGTTATACATAGCACCCCCCTAATAGTGTTATACACAGCACCCCCCTAATAGTTTAATACACAGCACCCCCCTAATACTGTTAAACACAGCACCCCCCTAATAGTTTAATACACAGCACCCCCCTAATAGTTTAATACACAGCACCCCCCTAATAATTTAATACACAGCACCCTCTAATAGTGTTATACACAGCACCCACCTAATAGTTTAATACACAGCACCCCCCTAATAGTTTAATAAACAGCACCCCCCTTATAGTTTAATACACAGCACCCCTCTAATAGTGTTATACACAGCACCCCCCTAATAGTGTTATACACAGCACCCCCCTAATAGTTTAATACACAGCACCCCCCTAATACTGTTATACACAGCACCCCCCTAATAGTTTAATACACAGCACCCCCCTAATAGTGTTATACACAGCACCCCCCTAATAGTTTAATACACAGCACCCCCCTAATAGTGTTATACACAGCACCCCCCTAATAGTTTAATACACAGCACCCCCCTAATAGTGTTATACACAGCACCCCTCTAATAGTTTAATACACAGCACCCCCCTAATAGTGTTATACACAGCACACCCCTAATAGTGTTATACACAGCACCCCCCTAATAGTTTAATACACAGCACCCCCCTAATACTGTTATACACAGCACCCCCCTAATAGTTTAATACACAGCACCCCCCTAATAGTGTTATACACAACAAACCCCTAATAGTTTAATACACAGCACCCCCCTAATAGTGTTATACACAGCACCCCCCTAATAGTTTAATACACAGCACCCCCCTAATAGTGTTATACACAGCACCCCCCTAATACTGTTATACACAGCACCCCCCTAATAGTTTAATACACAGCACCCCCCTAATAGTTTAATACACAGCACCCCCCTAACAGTGTTATACACAGCACCCCCCTAATAGTGTTATACACAGCACCCCCCTAATACTGTTATACACAGCACCCCCCTAATAGTTTAATACACAGCACCCCCCTAATAGTGTTATACACAGCACCCCCCTAATAGTTTAATACACATCACCCCCTAATACTGTTATACACATCACCCCCCTAATAGTTTAATACACAGCACCCCCCTAATAGTGTTATACACAGCACCCCCCTAATACTGTCATACACAGCACCCCCCTAATAGTTTAATACACAGCACCCCCCTAATAGTGTTATACACAGCACCCCCCTTATAGTTTAATACACAGCACCCCCCTAATAGTGTTATACACAGCACCCTCCTAATAGTTTTATACACAGCACCCCACTAATAGTGTTATACACAGCACCCCCCTAATAGTTTAATACACAGCACCCCCCTAATTGTGTTATACACAGCACCCCCTTAATACTGTTATACACAGCACCCCCCTAATAGTTTAATACACAGCACCCCCCTAATAGTTTAATACACAGCACCCCCCTAATAGTGTTATACACAGCACCCCCCTAATAGTGTTATACACAGCACCCCCCTAATAGTTTAATACACATCACCCCCCTAATAGTTTAATACACAGCACCCCCCTAATAGTTTAATACACAGCACCCCCCTAATAGTGTTATACACAGCACCCCTCTAATAGTTTAATACACAGCACCCACTAATAGTGTTATACACAGCACCCCCCTAATAGTGTTATACACAGCACCCCCCTAATAGTTTAATACACAGCACCCACTAATAGTGTTATACACAGCACCCCCCTAATAGTGTTATACACAGCACCCCCCTAATAGTTTAATACACAGCACCCCCCTAATAGTTTAATACACAGCACCCCCCTAATAATTTAATACACAGCACCCTCTAATAGTGTTATACACAGCACCCACCTAATAGTTTAATACACAGCACCCCCCTAATAGTTTAATACACAGCACCCCCCTTATAGTTTAATACACAGCACCCCTCTAATAGTGTTATACACTGCACCCCCCTAATAGTGTTATACACAGCACCCCCCTAATAGTTTAATACACAGCACCCCCCCTAATACTGTTATACACAGCACCCCCCTAATAGTTTAATACACAGCACCCCACTAATAGTGTTATACACAGCACCCCCCTAATAGTTTAATACACAGCACCCCCCTAATAGTGTTATACACAGCACCCCCCTAATAGTTTAATACACAGCACCCCCTAATAGTGTTATACACAGCACCCCTCTAATAGTTTAATACACAGCACCCCCCTAATAGTGTTATACACAGCACACCCCTAATAGTGTTATACACAGCACCCCCCTAATAGTTTAATACACAGCACCCCCCTAATAGTGTTATACACAACAAACCCCTAATAGTTTAATACACAGCACCCCCCTAATAGTGTTATACACAGCACCCCCCTAATAGTTTAATACACAGCACCCCCCTAATAGTGTTATACACAGCACCCCCCTAATACTGTTATACACAGCACCCCCCTAATAGTTTAATACACAGCACCCCCCTAATAGTTTAATACACAGCACCCCCCTAATAGTGTTATACACAGCACCCCCCTAATAGTGTTATACACAGCACCCCCCTAATACTGTTATACACAGCACCCCCCTAATAGTTTAATACACAGCACCCCCCTAATAGTGTTATACACAGCACCCCCCTAATAGTTTAATACACATCACCCCCCTAATACTGTTATACACATCACCCCCCTAATAGTTTAATACACAGCACCCCCCCTAATAGTGTTATACACAGCACCCCCCTAATACTGTCATACACAGCACCCCCCTAATAGTTTAATACACAGCACCCCCCTAATAGTGTTATACACAGCACCCCCCTTATAGTTTAATACACAGCACCCCCCTAATAGTGTTATACACAGCACCCTCCTAATAGTGTTATACACAGCACCCCCCTAATAGTGTTATACACAGCACCCCCCTAATAGTTTAATACACAGCACCCCCCTAATAGTGTTATACACAGCACCCCCTTAATACTGTTAATACACAGGCCCCCCCTAATAGTTTAATACACAGCACCCCCCTAATAGTGTTATACACAGCACCCCCCTAATAGTGTTATACACAGCACCCTCTAATAGTTTAATACACAGCACCCCCCTAATAGTTTAATACACAGCACCCCCCTAATAGTGTTATACACAGCACCCCCCTAATAGTTTAATACACAGCACCCCCCTAATAGTGTTATACACAGCACCCCCCTAATAGTTTAATACACAGCACCCCCCTAATAGTGTTATACACAGCACCCCCCTAATAGTTTAATACACAGCACCCCCCTAATAGTGTTATACACAGCACCCCCCTAATAGTTTAATACACAGCACCCCCTAATAGTTTAATACACAGCACCCCCCTAATGGTGTTATACACAGCACCCCCCTAATACTGTTATACACAGCCACCCCCTAATAGTTTAATACACAGCACCCCCCTAATACTTTTATACACAGCACCCCCTAATAGTTTAATACACAGCACCCCCCTAATAGTGTTATACACAGCACCCCCCTAATACTGTTATACACAGCACCCCCCTAATAGTGTTATACACAGCACCCTCCTAATAGTGTTATACACAGCACCCCCCTAATAGTGTTATACACAGCACCCCCTAATAGTTTAATACACAGCACCCCCCTAATAGTGTTATACACAGCACCCCCTTAATACTGTTATACACAGCACCCCCCTAATAGTTTAATACACAGCACCCCCCTAATAGTTTAATACACAGCACCCCCCCTAATAGTGTTATACACAGCACCCCCCTAATAGTGTTATACACAGCACCCCCTAATAGTTTAATACACATCACCCCTCTAATAGTTTAATACACATCACCCCCCTAATAGTTTAATACACAGCACCCCCCTAATAGTGTTATACACAGCACCCCCCTAATAGTTTAATACACAGCACCCCCCCTAATACTGTTATACACAGCACCCCCTAATAGTTTAATACACAGCACCCCCCTGATAGTGTTATACACAGCACCCCCCTAATAGTGTTATACACAGCACCCCCCTAATAGTTTAATACACAGCACCCTCTAATACTGTTAAACACAGCACCCCCCTAATAGTTTAATACACAGCACCCCCCTAATAGTTTAATACACAGCACCCCCCTAATAATTTAATACACAACACCCTCTAATAGTGTTATACACAGCACCCACCTAATAGTTTAATACACAGCACCCCCCTAATAGTTTAATAAACAGCACCCCCCTTATAGTTTAATACACAGCACCCCTCTAATAGTGTTATACACAGCACCCCCCTAATAGTGTTATACACAGCACCCCCCTAATAGTTTAATACACAGCACCCCCCTAATACTGTTATACACAGCACCCCCCTAATAGTTTAATACACAGCACCCCCCTAATAGTGTTATACACAGCACCCCCCTAATAGTTTAATACACAGCACCCCCCTAATAGTGTTATACACAGCACCCCCCTAATAGTTTAATACACAGCACCCCCCTAATAGTGTTATACACAGCACCCCTCTAATAGTTTAATACACAGCACCCCCCTAATAGTGTTATACACAGCACACCCCTAATAGTGTTATACACAGCACCCCCCTAATAGTTTAATACACAGCACCCCCCTAATACTGTTATACACAGCACCCCCCTAATAGTTTAATACACAGCACCCCCCTAATAGTGTTATACACAACAAACCCCTAATAGTTTAATACACAGCACCCCCCTAATAGTGTTATACACAGCACCCCCCTAATAGTTTAATACACAGCACCCCCCTAATAGTGTTATACACAGCACCCCCCTAATACTGTTATACACAGCACCCCCCTAATAGTTTAATACACAGCACCCCCCTAATAGTTTAATACACAGCACCCCCCTAATAGTGTTATACACAGCACCCCCCTAATAGTGTTATACACAGCACCCCCCTAATACTGTTATACACAGCACCCCCCTAATAGTTTAATACACAGCACCCCCCTAATAGTGTTATACACAGCACCCCCCTAATAGTTTAATACACATCACCCCCCTAATACTGTTATACACATCACCCCCCTAATAGTTTAATACACAGCACCCCCCTAATAGTGTTATACACAGCACCCCCCTAATACTGTCATACACAGCACCCCCCTAATAGTTTAATACACAGCACCCCCCTAATAGTGTTATACACAGCACCCCCCTTATAGTTTAATACACAGCACCCCCCTAATAGTGTTATACACAGCACCCTCCTAATAGTTTTATACACAGCACCCCACTAATAGTGTTATACACAGCACCCCCCTAATAGTTTAATACACAGCACCCCCCTAATAGTGTTATACACAGCACCCCCTTAATACTGTTATACACAGCACCCCCCTAATAGTTTAATACACAGCACCCCCCTAATAGTTTAATACACAGCACCCCCCTAATAGTGTTATACACAGCACCCCCCTAATAGTGTTATACACAGCACCCCCTAATAGTTTAATACACATCACCCCCCTAATAGTTTAATACACAGCACCCCCCTAATAGTTTAATACACAGCACCCCCCTAATAGTGTTATACACAGCACCCCTCTAATAGTTTAATACACAGCACCCACTAATAGTGTTATACACAGCACCCCCCTAATAGTGTTATACACAGCACCCCCCTAATAGTTTAATACACAGCACCCCCCTAATAGTGTTATACACAGCACCCCCCTAATACTGTTATACACAGCACCCCCCTAATAGTTTAATACACAGCACCCCCTAATAGTGTTATACACAGCACCCCCCTAATAGTTTAATACACAGCACCCCCCTAATAGTGTTATACACAGCACCCCCCTAATAGTGTTATACACAGCACCCCCCTAATACTGTTATACACAGCACCCCCCTAATAGTTTAATACACAGCACCCCCTAATAGTTTAATACACAGCACCCCCCTAATGGTGTTATACACAGCACCCCCCTAATACTGTTATACACAGCACCCCCTAATAGTTTAATACACAGCACCCCCCTAATACTTTTATACACAGCACCCCCTAATAGTTTAATACACAGCACCCCCCTAATAGTGTTATACACAGCACCCCCCTAATACTGTTATACACAGCACCCCCCTAATAGTTTAATACACAGCACCCCCCTAATTGTGTTATACACAGCACCCCCCTAATAGTTTAATACACAGCACCCCCCTAATAGTTTAATACACAGCAACCCCCTAATGGTGTTATACACAGCACCCCCCTAATACTGTTATACACAGCACCCCCCTAATAGTTTAATACACAGCACCCCCCTAATAGTGTTATACACAGCACCCCCCTAATAGTTTAATACACAGCACCCCCTAATACTGTTATACACATCACCCCCCTAATAGTTTAATACACAGCACCCCCCTAATACTTTTATACACAGCACCCCCTAATAGTTTAATACACAGCACCCCCCTAATAGTGTTATACACAGCACCAATCTAATACTGTTATACACAGCACCCCCCTAATAGTTTAATACACAACACCCCCTAATAGTGTTATACACAGCACCCCCCTAATACTGTTATACACAGCACCCCCCTAATAGTTTAATACACAGCACCCCCCTAATAGTTTAATACACAGCACCCCCCTAATAGTGTTATACACAGCACCCCCCTAATACTGTTATACACAGCACCCCCCTAATAGTTTAATACACAGCACCCCCCTAATAGTGTTATACACAGCACCCCCCTAATAGTTTAATACACAACACCCCCTAATACTGTGATACACAGCACCCCCTAATAGTTTAATACACAGCACCCCCCTAATACTTTTATACACAGCACCCCCCTAATAGTTTAATACACAGCACCCCCCTAATAGTGTTATACACAGCACCCCCCTAATACTGTTATACACAGCACCCCCCTAATAGTTTAATACACAGCACCCCCCTAATAGTTTAATACACAGCACCCCCCTAATAGTGTTATACACAGCACCCCTCTAATAGTTTAATACACAGCACCCACTAATAGTGTTATACACAGCACCCCCCTAATAGTGTTATACACAGCACCCCCCTAATAGTTTAATACACAGCACCCACTAATAGTGTTATACACAGCACCCCCCTAATAGTGTTATACACAGCACCCCCCTAATAGTTTAATACACAGCACCCCCCTAATAGTTTAATACACAGCACCCTCTAATAGTGTTATACACAGCACCCACCTAATAGTTTAATACACAGCACCCCCCCTAATAGTTTAATACACAGCACCCCCCTTATAGTTTAATACACAGCACCCCTCTAATAGTGTTATACACTGCACCCCCCCTAATAGTGTTATACACAGCACCCCCCTAATAGTTTAATACACAGCACCCCCCTAATACTGTTATACACAGCACCCCCCTAATAGTTTAATACACAGCACCCCACTAATAGTGTTATACACAGCACCCCCCTAATAGTTTAATACACAGCACCCCCCTAATAGTGTTATACACAGCACCCCCCTAATAGTTTAATACACAGCACCCCCCTAATAGTGTTATACACAGCACCCCTCTAATAGTTTAATACACAGCACCCCCCTAATAGTGTTATACACAGCACACCCCTAATAGTGTTATACACAGCACCCCCCTAATAGTTTAATACACAGCACCCCCCTAATACTGTTATACACAGCACCCCCCTAATAGTTTAATACACAGAACCCCCCTAATAGTGTTATACACAACAAACCCCTAATAGTTTAATACACAGCACCCCCCTAATAGTGTTATACACAGCACCCCCCTAATAGTTTAATACACAGCACCCCCCTAATAGTGTTATACACAGCACCCCCCTAATACTGTTATACACAGCACCCCCCTAATAGTTTAATACACAGCACCCCCTAATAGTTTAATACACAGCACCCCCCTAATAGTGTTATACACAGCACCCCCCTAATAGTGTTATACACAGCACCCCCCTAATACTGTTATACACAGCACCCCCCTAATAGTTTAATACACAGCACCCCCCTAATAGTGTTATACACAGCACCCCCCTAATAGTTTAATACACATCACCCCCTAATACTGTTATACACATCACCCCCCTAATAGTTTAATACACAGCACCCCCCTAATAGTGTTATACACAGCACCCCCCTAATACTGTCATACACAGCACCCCCTAATAGTTTAATACACAGCACCCCCCTAATAGTGTTATACACAGCACCCCCTTATAGTTTAATACACAGCACCCCCCTAATAGTGTTATACACAGCACCCTCCTAATAGTGTTATACACAGCACCCCCCTAATAGTGTTATACACAGCACCCCCCTAATAGTTTAATACACAGCACCCCCCTAATAGTGTTATACACAGCACCCCCTTAATACTGTTATACACAGCACCCCCCTAATAGTTTAATACACAGCACCCCCTAATAGTTTAATACACAGCACCCCCCTAATAGTTTAATACACAGCACCCTCTAATAGTGTTATACACAGCACCCACCTAATAGTTTAATACACAGCACCCCCCCTAATAGTTTAATACACAGCACCCCCCTTATAGTTTAATACACAGCACCCCTCTAATAGTGTTATACACTGCACCCCCCTAATAGTGTTATACACAGCACCCCCCTAATAGTTTAATACACAGCACCCCCCTAATACTGTTATACACAGCACCCCCCTAATAGTTTAATACACAGCACCCCACTAATAGTGTTATACACAGCACCCCCCTAATAGTTTAATACACAGCACCCCCCTAATAGTGTTATACACAGCACCCCCCTAATAGTTTAATACACAGCACCCCCCTAATAGTGTTATACACAGCACCCCTCTAATAGTTTAATACACAGCACCCCCCTAATAGTGTTATACACAGCACATCCCTAATAGTGTTATACACAGCACCCCCCTAATAGTTTAATACACAGCACCCCCCTAATACTGTTATACACAGCACCCCCCTAATAGTTTAATACACAGCACCCCCCTAATAGTGTTATACACAACAAACCCCTAATAGTTTAATACACAGCACCCCCCTAATAGTGTTATACACAGCACCCCCCTAATAGTTTAATACACAGCACCCCCCTAATAGTGTTATACACAGCACCCCCCTAATACTGTTATACACAGCACCCCCCTAATAGTTTAATACACAGCACCCCCCTAATAGTTTAATACACAGCACCCCCCTAATAGTGTTATACACAGCACCCCCCTAATAGTGTTATACACAGCACCCCCCTAATACTGTTATACACAGCACCCCCCTAATAGTTTAATACACAGCACCCCCCTAATAGTGTTATACACAGCACCCCCCTAATAGTTTAATACACATCACCCCCTAATACTGTTATACACATCACCCCCCTAATAGTTTAATACACAGCACCCCCCTAATAGTGTTATACACAGCACCCCCCTAATAGTTTAATACACAGCACCCCCCCTAATACTGTTATACACAGCACCCCCTAATAGTTTAATACACAGCACCCACCTGATAGTGTTATACATAGCACCCCCCTAATAGTGTTATACACAGCACCCCCCTAATAGTTTAATACACAGCACCCCCCTAATACTGTTAAACACAGCACCCCCCTAATAGTTTAATACACAGCACCCCCCTAATAGTTTAATACACAGCACCCCCCTAATAATTTAATACACAGCACCCTCTAATAGTGTTATACACAGCACCCACCTAATAGTTTAATACACAGCACCCCCCTAATAGTTTAATAAACAGCACCCCCCTTATAGTTTAATACACAGCACCCCTCTAATAGTGTTATACACAGCACCCCCCTAATAGTGTTATACACAGCACCCCCCTAATAGTTTAATACACAGCACCCCCCTAATACTGTTATACACAGCACCCCCCTAATAGTTTAATACACAGCACCCCCCTAATACTGTTATACACAGCTCCCCCCTAATAGTTTAATACACAGCACCCCCCTAATAGTGTTATACACAGCACCCCTCTAATAGTTTAATACACAGCACCCCCCTAATACTTTTATACACAGCACCCCCTAATAGTTTAATACACAGCACCCCCCTAATAGTGTTATACACAGCACCAATCTAATACTGTTATACACAGCACCCCCCTAATAGTTTAATACACAGCACCCCCTAATAGTGTTATACACAGCACCCCCCTAATACTGTTATACACAGCACCCCCCTAATAGTTTAATACACAGCACCCCCCTAATAGTTTAATACACAGCACCCCCCTAATAGTGTTATACACAGCACCCCCCTAATACTGTTATACACAGCACCCCCCTAATAGTTTAATACACAGCACCCCCCTAATAGTGTTATACACAGCACCCCCCTAATAGTTTAATACACAGCACCCCCTAATACTGTTATACACAGCACCCCCTAATAGTTTAATACACAGCACCCCCCTAATACTTTTATACACAGCACCCCCCTAATAGTTTAATACACAGCACCCCCCTAATAGTGTTATACACAGCACCCCCCTAATACTGTTATACACAGCACCCCCCTAATAGTTTAATACACAGCACCCCCCTAATAGTGTTATACACAGCACCCCCCTAATAGTTTAATACACAGCACCCCCCTAATAGTTTAATACACAGCACCCCCCTAATACTGTTATACACAGCTCCCCCCTAATAGTTTAATACACAGCACCCCCTAATACTGTTATACACAGCACCCCCTAATAGTTTAATACACAGCACCCCCCTAATACTTTTATACACAGCACCCCCCTAATAGTTTAATACACAGCACCCCCCTAATAGTGTTATACACAGCACCCCCCTAATACTGTTATACACAGCACCCCCCTAATAGTTTAATACACAGCACCCCCCTAATAGTGTTATACACAGCACCCCCCTAATACTGTTATACACAGCACCCCCCTAATAGTTTAATACACAGCACCCCCCTAATAGTGTTATACACAGCACCCCCCTAATAGTTTAATACACAGCACCCCCTAATACTGTTATACACAGCACCCCCCTAATAGTTTAATACACAGCACCCCCCTAATACTTTTATACACAGCACCCCCCTAATAGTTTAATACACAGCACCCCCCTAATAGTGTTATACACAGCACCCCCCTAATACTGTTATACACAGCACCCCCCTAATAGTTTAATACACAGCACCCCCTAATAGTGTTATACACAGCACCCCCCTAATAGTTTAATACACAGCACCCCCCTAATAGTTTAATACACAGCACCCCCTAATAGTGTTATACACAGCACCCCTCTAATAGTTTAATACACAGCACCCCCCTAATAGTGTTATACACAGCACACCCCTAATAGTGTTATACACAGCACCCCCTAATAGTTTAATACACAGCACCCCCCTAATACTGTTATACACAGCACCCCCCTAATACTGTTATACACAGCACCCCCTAATAGTTTAATACACAGCACCCCCCTAATACTTTTATACACAGCACCCCCTAATAGTTTAATACACAGCACCCCCCTAATAGTGTTATACACAGCACCCCCCTAATACTGTTATACACAGCACCCCCCTAATAGTTTAATACACAGCACCCCCCTAATAGTGCTTTACACAGCACCCCCCTAATAGTTTAATACACAGCACCCCCCTAATAGTTTAATACACAGCAACCCCCTAATGGTGTTATACACAGCACCCCCCTAATACTGTTATACACAGCACCCCCCTAATAGTTTAATACACAGCACCCCCCTAATACTGTTATACACAGCTCCCCCCTAATAGTTTAATACACAGCACCCCCCTAATAGTGTTATACACAGCACCCCTCTAATAGTTTAATACACAGCACCCCCCTAATACTTTTATACACAGCACCCCCTAATAGTTTAATACACAGCACACCCCTAATAGTGTTATACACAGCACCAATCTAATACTGTTATACACAGCACCCCCCTAATAGTTTAATACACAGCACCCCCCTAATAGTTTAATACACAGCACCCCCCTAATACTGTTATACACAGCACCCCCCTAATAGTTTAATACACAGCACCCCCCTAATAGTGTTATACACAGCACCCCCCTAATAGTTTAATACACAGCACCCCCTAATACTGTTATACACAGCACCCCCTAATAGTTTAATACACAGCACCCCCCTAATACTTTTATACACAGCACCCCCCTAATAGTTTAATACACAGCACCCCCCTAATAGTGTTATACACAGCACCCCCCTAATACTGTTATACACAGCACCCCCCTAATAGTTTAATACACAGCACCCCCCTAATAGTGTTATACACAGCACCCCCCTAATAGTTTAATACACAGCACCCCCCTAATAGTTTAATACACATCAACCCCCTAATGGTGTTATACACAGCACCCCCCTAATACTGTTATACACAGCACCCCCCTAATAATTTAATACACAGCACCCCCCTAATACTGTTATACACAGCTCCCCCCTAATAGTTTAATACACAGCACCCCCCTAATAGTGTTATACACAGCACCCCTCTAATAGTTTAATACACAGCACCCCCCTAATAGTGTTATACACAGCACACCCCTAATAGTGTTATACACAGCACCCCCTAATAGTTTAATACACAGCACCCCCCTAATACTGTTATACACAGCACCCCCCTAATAGTTTAATACACAGCACCCCCCTAATAGTGTTATACACAACAAACCCCTAATAGTTTAATACACAGCACCCCCCTAATAGTGTTATACACAGCACCCCCCTAATAGTTTAATACACAGCACCCCCCTAATAGTGTTATACACAGCACCCCCCTAATACTGTTATACACAGCACCCCCCTAATAGTTTAATGCACAGCACCCCCTAATAGTGTTATACACAGCACCCCCCTAATACTGTTATACACAGCACCCCCCTAATAGTTTAATACACAGCACCCCCCTAATAGTGTTATACACAGCACCCCCCTAATAGTGTTATACACAGCACCCCCCTAATACTGTTATACACAGCACCCCCCTAATAGTTTAATACACAGCACCCCCCTAATAGTGTTATACACAGCACCCCCCTAATAGTTTAATACACATCACCCCCTAATACTGTTATACACATCACCCCCCTAATAGTTTAATACACAGCACCCCCCTAATAGTGTTATACACAGCACCCCCCTAATACTGTCATACACAGCACCCCCCTAATAGTTTAATACACAGCACCCCCCTAATAGTGTTATACACAGCACCCCCCTTATAGTTTAATACACAGCACCCCCCTAATAGTGTTATACACAGCACCCTCCTAATAGTTTTATACACAGCACCCCACTAATAGTGTTATACACAGCACCCCCCTAATAGTTTAATAAACAGCACCCCCCTAATAGTGTTATACACAGCACCCCCTTAATACTGTTATACACAGCACCCCCTAATAGTTTAATACACAGCACCCCCCTAATAGTTTAATACACAGCACCCCCCTAATAGTGTTATACACAGCACCCCCCTAATAGTGTTATACACAGCACCCCCTAATAGTTTAATACACATCACCCCCCTAATAGTTTAATACACAGCACCCCCCTAATAGTTTAATACACAGCACCCCCCTAATAGTGTTATACACAGCACCCCTCTAATAGTTTAATACACAGCACCCACTAATAGTGTTATACACAGCACCCCCCTAATAGTGTTATACACAGCACCCCCCTAATAGTTTAATACACAGCACCCCCCTAATAGTGTTATACACAACAAACCCCTAATAGTTTAATACACAGCACCCCCCTAATAGTGTTATACACAGCACCCCCATAATAGTTTAATACACAGCACCCCCCTAATAGTGTTATACACAGCACCCCCCTAATACTGTTATACACAGCACCCCCCTAATAGTTTAATACACAGCACCCCCTAATAGTGTTATACACAGCACCCCCCTAATAGTTTAATACACAGCACCCCCCTAATAGTGTTATACACAGCACCCCCCTAATAGTGTTATACACAGCACCCCCCTAATACTGTTATACACAGCACCCCCCTAATAGTTTAATACACAGCACCCCCTAATAGTTTAATACACAGCACCCCCCTAATGGTGTTATACACAGCACCCCCCTAATACTGTTATACACAGCACCCCCTAATAGTTTAATACACAGCACCCCCCTAATACTTTTATACACAGCACCCCCTAATAGTTTAATACACAGCACCCCCCTAATAGTGTTATACACAGCACCCCCCTAATACTGTTATACACAGCACCCCCCTAATAGTTTAATACACAGCACCCCCCTAATTGTGTTATACACAGCACCCCCCTAATAGTTTAATACACAGCACCCCCCTAATAGTTTAATACACAGCAACCCCCTAATGGTGTTATACACAGCACCCCCCTAATACTGTTATACACAGCACCCCCCTAATAGTTTAATACACAGCACCCCCCTAATAGTGTTATACACAGCACCCCCCTAATAGTTTAATACACAGCACCCCCTAATACTGTTATACACATCACCCCCCTAATAGTTTAATACACAGCACCCCCCTAATACTTTTATACACAGCACCCCCTAATAGTTTAATACACAGCACCCCCCTAATAGTGTTATACACAGCACCAATCTAATACTGTTATACACAGCACCCCCCTAATAGTTTAATACACAACACCCCCTAATAGTGTTATACACAGCACCCCCCTAATACTGTTATACACAGCACCCCCCTAATAGTTTAATACACAGCACCCCCCTAATAGTTTAATACACAGCACCCCCCTAATAGTGTTATACACAGCACCCCCCTAATACTGTTATACACAGCACCCCCCTAATAGTTTAATACACAGCACCCCCCTAATAGTGTTATACACAGCACCCCCCTAATAGTTTAATACACAACACCCCCTAATACTGTGATACACAGCACCCCCTAATAGTTTAATACACAGCACCCCCCTAATACTTTTATACACAGCACCCCCCTAATAGTTTAATACACAGCATCCCCCTAATAGTGTTATACACAGCACCCCCCTAATACTGTTATACACAGCACCCCCCTAATAGTTTAATACACAGCACCCCCCTAATAGTTTAATACACAGCACCCCCCTAATAGTGTTATACACAGCACCCCTCTAATAGTTTAATACACAGCACCCACTAATAGTGTTATACACAGCACCCCCCTAATAGTGTTATACACAGCACCCCCCTAATAGTTTAATACACAGCACCCACTAATAGTGTTATACTCAGCATTCCCCTAATAGTGTTATACACAGCACCCCCCTAATAGTTTAATACACAGCACCCCCCTAATAGTTTAATACACAGCACCCTCTAATAGTGTTATACACAGCACCCACCTAATAGTTTAATACACAGCACCCCCCTAATACTTTTATACACAGCACCCCCTAATAGTTTAATACACAGCACACCCCTAATAGTGTTATACACAGCACCAATCTAATACTGTTATACACAGCACCCCCCTAATAGTTTAATACACAGCACCCCCCTAATAGTTTAATACACAGCACCCCCCTAATACTGTTATACACAGCACCCCCCTAATAGTTTAATACACAGCACCCCCCTAATAGTGTTATACACAGCACCCCCCTAATAGTTTAATACACAGCACCCCCTAATACTGTTATACACAGCACCCCCTAATAGTTTAATACACAGCACCCCCCTAATACTTTTATACACAGCACCCCCCTAATAGTTTAATACACAGCACCCCCCTAATAGTGTTATACACAGCACCCCCCTAATACTGTTATACACAGCACCCCCCTAATAGTTTAATACACAGCACCCCCCTAATAGTGTTATACACAGCACCCCCCTAATAGTTTAATACACAGCACCCCCCTAATAGTTTAATACACATCAACCCCCTAATGGTGTTATACACAGCACCCCCCTAATACTGTTATACACAGCACCCCCCTAATAATTTAATACACAGCACCCCCCTAATACTGTTATACACAGCTCCCCCCTAATAGTTTAATACACAGCACCCCCCTAATAGTGTTATACACAGCACCCCTCTAATAGTTTAATACACAGCACCCCCCTAATAGTGTTATACACAGCACACCCCTAATAGTGTTATACACAGCACCCCCTAATAGTTTAATACACAGCACCCCCCTAATACTGTTATACACAGCACCCCCCTAATAGTTTAATACACAGCACCCCCCTAATAGTGTTATACACAACAAACCCCTAATAGTTTAATACACAGCACCCCCCTAATAGTGTTATACACAGCACCCCCCTAATAGTTTAATACACAGCACCCCCCTAATAGTGTTATACACAGCACCCCCCTAATACTGTTATACACAGCACCCCCCTAATAGTTTAATGCACAGCACCCCCTAATAGTGTTATACACAGCACCCCCCTAATACTGTTATACACAGCACCCCCCTAATAGTTTAATACACAGCACCCCCCTAATAGTGTTATACACAGCACCCCCCCTAATAGTGTTATACACAGCACCCCCCTAATACTGTTATACACAGCACCCCCCTAATAGTTTAATACACAGCACCCCCCTAATAGTGTTATACACAGCACCCCCCTAATAGTTTAATACACATCACCCCCTAATACTGTTATACACATCACCCCCCTAATAGTTTAATACACAGCACCCCCCTAATAGTGTTATACACAGCACCCCCCTAATACTGTCATACACAGCACCCCCCTAATAGTTTAATACACAGCACCCCCCTAATAGTGTTATACACAGCACCCCCCCTTATAGTTTAATACACAGTACCCCCCTAATAGTGTTATACACAGCACCCTCCTAATAGTTTTATACACAGCACCCCACTAATAGTGTTATACACAGCACCCCCCTAATAGTTTAATACACAGCACCCCCCTAATAGTGTTATACACAGCACCCCCTTAATACTGTTATACACAGCACCCCCCTAATAGTTTAATACACAGCACCCCCCTAATAGTTTAATACACAGCACCCCCCTAATAGTGTTATACACAGCACCCCCCTAATAGTGTTATACACAGCACCCCCTAATAGTTTAATACACATCACCCCCCTAATAGTTTAATACACAGCACCCCCTAATAGTGTTATACACAGCACCCCCCTAATAGTTTAATACACAGCACCCCCCTAATAGTGTTATACACAGCACCCCCCTAATAGTGTTATACACAGCACCCCCCTAATACTGTTATACACAGCACCCCCCTAATAGTTTAATACACAGCACCCCCTAATAGTTTAATACACAGCACCCCCCTAATGGTGTTATACACAGCACCCCCCTAATACTGTTATACACAGCACCCCCTAATAGTTTAATACACAGCACCCCCCTAATACTTTTATACACAGCACCCCCTAATAGTTTAATACACAGCACCCCCCTAATAGTGTTATACACAGCACCCCCCTAATACTGTTATACACAGCACCCCCCTAATAGTTTAATACACAGCACCCCCCTAATTGTGTTATACACAGCACCCCCCTAATAGTTTAATACACAGCACCCCCCTAATAGTTTAATACACAGCAACCCCCTAATGGTGTTATACACAGCACCCCCCTAATACTGTTATACACAGCACCCCCCTAATAGTTTAATACACAGCACCCCCCTAATAGTGTTATACACAGCACCCCCCTAATAGTTTAATACACAGCACCCCCTAATACTGTTATACACATCACCCCCCTAATAGTTTAATACACAGCACCCCCCTAATACTTTTATACACAGCACCCCCTAATAGTTTAATACACAGCACCCCCCTAATAGTGTTATACACAGCACCAATCTAATACTGTTATACACAGCACCCCCCTAATAGTTTAATACACAACACCCCCTAATAGTGTTATACACAGCACCCCCCTAATACTGTTATACACAGCACCCCCCTAATAGTTTAATACACAGCACCCCCCTAATAGTTTAATACACAGCACCCCCCTAATAGTGTTATACACAGCACCCCCCTAATACTGTTATACACAGCACCCCCCTAATAGTTTAATACACAGCACCCCCCTAATAGTGTTATACACAGCACCCCCCTAATAGTTTAATACACAACACCCCCTAATACTGTGATACACAGCACCCCCTAATAGTTTAATACACAGCACCCCCCTAATACTTTTATACACAGCACCCCCCTAATAGTTTAATACACAGCATCCCCCTAATAGTGTTATACACAGCACCCCCCTAATACTGTTATACACAGCACCCCCCTAATAGTTTAATACACAGCACCCCCCTAATAGTTTAATACACAGCACCCCCCTAATAGTGTTATACACAGCACCCCTCTAATAGTTTAATACACAGCACCCACTAATAGTGTTATACACAGCACCCCCCTAATAGTGTTATACACAGCACCCCCCTAATAGTTTAATACACAGCACCCCCCTAATAGTTTAATACACAGCACCCTCTAATAGTGTTATACACAGCACCCACCTAATAGTTTAATACACAGCACCCCCCTAATACTTTTATACACAGCACCCCCTAATAGTTTAATACACAGCACCCACTAATAGTGTTATACACAGCACCCCCCTAATAGTGTTATACACAGCACCCCCCTAATAGTTTAATACACAGCACCCACTAATAGTGTTATACACAGCACCCCCCTAATAGTGTTATACACAGCACCCCCCTAATAGTTTAATACACAGCACCCCCCTAATAGTTTAATACACAGCACCCTCTAATAGTGTTATACACAGCACCCACCTAATAGTTTAATACACAGCACCCCCCTAATACTTTTATACACAGCACCCCCTAATAGTTTAATACACAGCACACCCCTAATAGTGTTATACACAGCACCAATCTAATACTGTTATACACAGCACCCCCCTAATAGTTTAATACACAGCACCCCCCTAATAGTTTAATACACAGCACCCCCCTAATACTGTTATACACAGCACCCCCCTAATAGTTTAATACACAGCACCCCCCTAATAGTGTTATACACAGCACCCCCCTAATAGTTTAATACACAGCACCCCCTAATACTGTTATACACAGCACCCCCTAATAGTTTAATACACAGCACCCCCCTAATACTTTTATACACAGCACCCCCCTAATAGTTTAATACACAGCACCCCCCTAATAGTGTTATACACAGCACCCCCCTAATACTGTTATACACAGCACCCCCCTAATAGTTTAATACACAGCACCCCCCTAATAGTGTTATACACAGCACCCCCCTAATAGTTTAATACACAGCACCCCCCTAATAGTTTAATACACATCAACCCCCTAATGGTGTTATACACAGCACCCCCCTAATACTGTTATACACAGCACCCCCCTAATAATTTAATACACAGCACCCCCCTAATACTGTTATACACAGCTCCCCCCTAATAGTTTAATACACAGCACCCCCCTAATAGTGTTATACACAGCACCCCTCTAATAGTTTAATACACAGCACCCCCCTAATAGTGTTATACACAGCACACCCCTAATAGTGTTATACACAGCACCCCCTAATAGTTTAATACACAGCACCCCCCTAATACTGTTATACACAGCACCCCCCTAATAGTTTAATACACAGCACCCCCCTAATAGTGTTATACACAACAAACCCCTAATAGTTTAATACACAGCACCCCCCTAATAGTGTTATACACAGCACCCCCCTAATAGTTTAATACACAGCACCCCCCTAATAGTGTTATACACAGCACCCCCCTAATACTGTTATACACAGCACCCCCCTAATAGTTTAATGCACAGCACCCCCTAATAGTGTTATACACAGCACCCCCCTAATACTGTTATACACAGCACCCCCCTAATAGTTTAATACACAGCACCCCCCTAATAGTGTTATACACAGCACCCCCCTAATAGTGTTATACACAGCACCCCCCTAATACTGTTATACACAGCACCCCCCTAATAGTTTAATACACAGCACCCCCCTAATAGTGTTATACACAGCACCCCCCTAATAGTTTAATACACATCACCCCCTAATACTGTTATACACATCACCCCCCTAATAGTTTAATACACAGCACCCCCCTAATAGTGTTATACACAGCACCCCCCTAATACTGTCATACACAGCACCCCCCTAATAGTTTAATACACAGCACCCCCCTAATAGTGTTATACACAGCACCCCCCTTATAGTTTAATACACAGCACCCCCCTAATAGTGTTATACACAGCACCCTCCTAATAGTTTTATACACAGCACCCCACTAATAGTGTTATACACAGCACCCCCCTAATAGTTTAATACACAGCACCCCCCTAATAGTGTTATACACAGCACCCCCTTAATACTGTTATACACAGCACCCCCCTAATAGTTTAATACACAGCACCCCCCTAATAGTTTAATACACAGCACCCCCCTAATAGTGTTATATAGCACCCCCCTAATAGTGTTATACACAGCACCCCCTAATAGTTTAATACACATCACCCCCCTAATAGTTTAATACACAGCACCCCCCTAATAGTTTAATACACAGCACCCCCCTAATAGTGTTATACACAGCACCCCTCTAATAGTTTAATACACAGCACCCCACTAATAGTGTTATACACAGCACCCCCCTAATAGTGTTATACACAGCACCCCCCTAATAGTTTAATACACAGCACCCCCCTAATAGTGTTATACACAACAAACCCCTAATAGTTTAATACACAGCACCCCCTAATAGTGTTATACACAGCACCCCCCTAATAGTTTAATACACAGCACCCCCCTAATAGTGTTATACACAGCACCCCCCTAATACTGTTATACACAGCACCCCCCTAATAGTTTAATACACAGCACCCCCCCTAATAGTGTTATACACAGCACCCCCCTAATAGTTTAATACACAGCACCCCCCTAATAGTGTTATACACAGCACCCCCCTAATAGTGTTATACACAGCACCCCCCTAATACTGTTATACACAGCACCCCCCTAATAGTTTAATACACAGCACCCCCTAATAGTTTAATACACAGCACCCCCCTAATGGTGTTATACACAGCACCCCCCTAATACTGTTATACACAGCACCCCCTAATAGTTTAATACACAGCACCCCCCTAATACTTTTATACACAGCACCCCCTAATAGTTTAATACACAGCACCCCCCTAATAGTGTTATACACAGCACCCCCCTAATACTGTTATACACAGCACCCCCCTAATAGTTTAATACACAGCACCCCCCTAATTGTGTTATACACAGCACCCCCCTAATAGTTTAATACACAGCACCCCCCTAATAGTTTAATACACAGCAACCCCCTAATGGTGTTATACACAGCACCCCCCTAATACTGTTATACACAGCACCCCCCTAATAGTTTAATACACAGCACCCCCCTAATAGTGTTATACACAGCACCCCCCTAATAGTTTAATACACAGCACCCCCTAATACTGTTATACACATCACCCCCCTAATAGTTTAATACACAGCACCCCCCTAATACTTTTATACACAGCACCCCCTAATAGTTTAATACACAGCACCCCCCTAATAGTGTTATACACAGCACCAATCTAATACTGTTATACACAGCACCCCCCTAATAGTTTAATACACAACACCCCTAATAGTGTTATACACAGCACCCCCCTAATACTGTTATACACAGCACCCCCCTAATAGTTTAATACACAGCACCCCCCTAATAGTTTAATACACAGCACCCCCCTAATAGTGTTATACACAGCACCCCCCTAATACTGTTATACACAGCACCCCCCTAATAGTTTAATACACAGCACCCCCCTAATAGTGTTATACACAGCACCCCCCTAATAGTTTAATACACAGCACCCCCCTAATACTGTGATACACAGCACCCCCTAATAGTTTAATACACAGCACCCCCCTAATACTTTTATACACAGCACCCCCCTAATAGTTTAATACACAGCACCCCCCTAATAGTGTTATACACAGCACCCCCCTAATACTGTTATACACAGCACCCCCCTAATAGTTTAATACACAGCACCCCCCTAATAGTTTAATACACAGCACCCACCTCGCCCCTAATAGTGTTATACACAGCACCCCCTCTAATAGTTTAATACACAGCACCCACTAATAGTGTTATACACAGCACCCCCCTAATAGTGTTAATACACAGCACCCCCCTAATAGTTTAATACACAGCACCCACTAATAGTGTTATACACAGCACCCCCCTAATAGTGTTATACACAGCACCCCCCTAATAGTTTAATACACAGCACCCCCCTAATAGTTTAATACACAGCACCCTCTAATAGTGTTATACACAGCACCCACCTAATAGTTTAATACACAGCACCCCCCCTAATAGTTTAATACACAGCACCCCCCTTATAGTTTAATACACAGCACCCCTCTAATAGTGTTATACACTGCACCCCCCCTAATAGTGTTATACACAGCACCCCCCTAATAGTTTAATACACAGCACCCCCCTAATACTGTTATACACAGCACCCCCCTAATAGTTTAATACACAGCACCCCACTAATAGTGTTATACACAGCACCCCCCTAATAGTTTAATACACAGCACCCCCCTAATAGTGTTATACACAGCACCCCCCTAATAGTTTAATACACAGCACCCCCCTAATAGTGTTATACACAGCACCCCCTCTAATAGTTTAATACACAGCACCCCCCTAATAGTGTTATACACAGCACACCCCTAATAGTGTTATACACAGCACCCCCCTAATAGTTTAATACACAGCACCCCCCCTAATACTGTTATACACAGCACCCCCCTAATAGTTTAATACACAGCACCCCCTAATAGTGTTATACACAACAAACCCCCTAATAGTTTAATACACAGCACCCCCCTAATAGTGTTATACACAGCACCCCCCTAATAGTTTAATACACAGCACCCCCTAATAGTGTTATACACAGCACCCCCCTAATACTGTTATACACAGCACCCCCCTAATAGTTTAATACACAGCACCCCCCTAATAGTTTAATACACAGCACCCCCCTAATAGTGTTATACACAGCACCCCCCTAATAGTGTTATACACAGCACCCCCCTAATACTGTTATACACAGCACCCCCCTAATAGTTTAATACACAGCACCCCCCTAATATAATAGTTTAATACACAGCACCCCCCTAATAGTGTTATACACAGCACCCCCCTAATAGTTTAATACACATCACCCCCTAATACTGTTATACACATCACCCCCCTAATAGTTTAATACACAGCACCCCCCTAATAGTGTTATACACAGCACCCCCCTAATACTGTCATACACAGCACCCCCTAATAGTTTAATACACAGCACCCCCTAATAGTGTTATACACAGCACCCCCTTATAGTTTAATACACAGCACCCCCCTAATAGTGTTATACACAGCACCCTCCTAATAGTGTTATACACAGCACCCCCCTAATAGTGTTATACACAGCACCCCCCTAATAGTTTAATACACAGCACCCCCCTAATAGTGTTATACACAGCACCCCCTTAATACTGTTATACACAGCACCCCCCTAATAGTTTAATACACAGCACCCCCTAATAGTTTAATACACAGCACCCCCCTAATAGTTTAATACACAGCACCCTCTAATAGTGTTATACACAGCACCCACCTAATAGTTTAATACACAGCACCCCCCCTAATAGTTTAATACACAGCACCCCCCTTATAGTTTAATACACAGCACCCCTCTAATAGTGTTATACACTGCACCCCCCCTAATAGTGTTATACACAGCACCCCCCTAATAGTTTAATACACAGCACCCCCCTAATACTGTTATACACAGCACCCCCCTAATAGTTTAATACACAGCACCCCACTAATAGTGTTATACACAGCACCCCCCTAATAGTTTAATACACAGCACCCCCCTAATAGTGTTATACACAGCACCCCCCTAATAGTTTAATACACAGCACCCCCCTAATAGTGTTATACACAGCACCCCTCTAATAGTTTAATACACAGCACCCCCCTAATAGTGTTATACACAGCACATCCCTAATAGTGTTATACACAGCACCCCCCTAATAGTTTAATACACAGCACCCCCCTAATACTGTTATACACAGCACCCCCCTAATAGTTTAATACACAGCACCCCCCTAATAGTGTTATACACAACAAACCCCTAATAGTTTAATACACAGCACCCCCCTAATAGTGTTATACACAGCACCCCCCTAATAGTTTAATACACAGCACCCCCCTAATAGTGTTATACACAGCACCCCCCTAATACTGTTATACACAGCACCCCCCTAATAGTTTAATACACAGCACCCCCCTAATAGTTTAATACACAGCACCCCCCTAATAGTGTTATACACAGCACCCCCCTAATAGTGTTATACACAGCACCCCCCTAATACTGTTATACACAGCACCCCCCTAATAGTTTAATACACAGCACCCCCCTAATAGTGTTATACACAGCACCCCCCTAATAGTTTAATACACATCACCCCCTAATACTGTTATACACATCACCCCCCTAATAGTTTAATACACAGCACCCCCCTAATAGTGTTATACACAGCACCCCCCTAATAGTTTAATACACAGCACCCCCCCTAATACTGTTATACACAGCACCCCCTAATAGTTTAATACACAGCACCCACCTGATAGTGTTATACATAGCACCCCCCTAATAGTGTTATACACAGCACCCCCCTAATAGTTTAATACACAGCACCCCCCTAATACTGTTAAACACAGCACCCCCCTAATAGTTTAATACACAGCACCCCCCTAATAGTTTAATACACAGCACCCCCCTAATAATTTAATACACAGCACCCTCTAATAGTGTTATACACAGCACCCACCTAATAGTTTAATACACAGCACCCCCCTAATAGTTTAATAAACAGCACCCCCCTTATAGTTTAATACACAGCACCCCTCTAATAGTGTTATACACAGCACCCCCCTAATAGTGTTATACACAGCACCCCCCTAATAGTTTAATACACAGCACCCCCCTAATACTGTTATACACAGCACCCCCCTAATAGTTTAATACACAGCACCCCCCTAATACTGTTATACACAGCTCCCCCCTAATAGTTTAATACACAGCACCCCCCTAATAGTGTTATACACAGCACCCCTCTAATAGTTTAATACACAGCACCCCCCTAATACTTTTATACACAGCACCCCCTAATAGTTTAATACACAGCACCCCCCTAATAGTGTTATACACAGCACCAATCTAATACTGTTATACACAGCACCCCCCTAATAGTTTAATACACAGCACCCCCTAATAGTGTTATACACAGCACCCCCCTAATACTGTTATACACAGCACCCCCCTAATAGTTTAATACACAGCACCCCCCTAATAGTTTAATACACAGCACCCCCCTAATAGTGTTATACACAGCACCCCCCTAATACTGTTATACACAGCACCCCCCTAATAGTTTAATACACAGCACCCCCCTAATAGTGTTATACACAGCACCCCCCTAATAGTTTAATACACAGCACCCCCTAATACTGTTATACACAGCACCCCCTAATAGTTTAATACACAGCACCCCCCTAATACTTTTATACACAGCACCCCCCTAATAGTTTAATACACAGCACCCCCCTAATAGTGTTATACACAGCACCCCCCTAATACTGTTATACACAGCACCCCCCTAATAGTTTAATACACAGCACCCCCCTAATAGTGTTATACACAGCACCCCCCTAATAGTTTAATACACAGCACCCCCCTAATAGTTTAATACACAGCACCCCCCTAATACTGTTATACACAGCTCCCCCCTAATAGTTTAATACACAGCACCCCCTAATACTGTTATACACAGCACCCCCTAATAGTTTAATACACAGCACCCCCCTAATACTTTTATACACAGCACCCCCCTAATAGTTTAATACACAGCACCCCCCTAATAGTGTTATACACAGCACCCCCCTAATACTGTTATACACAGCACCCCCCTAATAGTTTAATACACAGCACCCCCCTAATAGTGTTATACACAGCACCCCCCTAATACTGTTATACACAGCACCCCCCTAATAGTTTAATACACAGCACCCCCCTAATAGTGTTATACACAGCACCCCCCTAATAGTTTAATACACAGCACCCCCTAATACTGTTATACACAGCACCCCCTAATAGTTTAATACACAGCACCCCCCTAATACTTTTATACACAGCACCCCCCTAATAGTTTAATACACAGCACCCCCCTAATAGTGTTATACACAGCACCCCCCTAATACTGTTATACACAGCACCCCCCTAATAGTTTAATACACAGCACCCCCCTAATAGTGTTATACACAGCACCCCCCTAATAGTTTAATACACAGCACCCCCCTAATAGTTTAATACACAGCACCCCCCTAATACTGTTATACACAGCTCCCCCCTAATAGTTTAATACACAGCACCCCCCTAATAGTGTTATACACAGCACCCCTCTAATAGTTTAATACACAGCACCCCCCTAATAGTGTTATACACAGCACACCCCTAATAGTGTTATACACAGCACCCCCTAATAGTTTAATACACAGCACCCCCCTAATACTGTTATACACAGCACCCCCCTAATACTGTTATACACAGCACCCCCTAATAGTTTAATACACAGCACCCCCCTAATACTTTTATACACAGCACCCCCTAATAGTTTAATACACAGCACCCCCCTAATAGTGTTATACACAGCACCCCCCTAATACTGTTATACACAGCACCCCCCTAATAGTTTAATACACAGCACCCCCCTAATAGTGCTTTACACAGCACCCCCCTAATAGTTTAATACACAGCACCCCCCTAATAGTTTAATACACAGCAACCCCCTAATGGTGTTATACACAGCACCCCCCTAATACTGTTATACACAGCACCCCCCTAATAGTTTAATACACAGCACCCCCCTAATACTGTTATACACAGCTCCCCCCTAATAGTTTAATACACAGCACCCCCCTAATAGTGTTATACACAGCACCCCTCTAATAGTTTAATACACAGCACCCCCCTAATACTTTTATACACAGCACCCCCTAATAGTTTAATACACAGCACACCCCTAATAGTGTTATACACAGCACCAATCTAATACTGTTATACACAGCACCCCCCTAATAGTTTAATACACAGCACCCCCCTAATAGTTTAATACACAGCACCCCCCTAATACTGTTATACACAGCACCCCCCTAATAGTTTAATACACAGCACCCCCCTAATAGTGTTATACACAGCACCCCCCTAATAGTTTAATACACAGCACCCCCTAATACTGTTATACACAGCACCCCCTAATAGTTTAATACACAGCACCCCCCTAATACTTTTATACACAGCACCCCCCTAATAGTTTAATACACAGCACCCCCCTAATAGTGTTATACACAGCACCCCCCTAATACTGTTATACACAGCACCCCCCTAATAGTTTAATACACAGCACCCCCCTAATAGTGTTATACACAGCACCCCCCTAATAGTTTAATACACAGCACCCCCCTAATAGTTTAATACACAGCAACCCCCTAATGGTGTTATACACAGCACCCCCCTAATACTGTTATACACAGCACCCCCCTAATAATGTAATACACAGCACCCCCCTAATACTGTTATACACAGCTCCCCCCTAATAGTTTAATACACAGCACCCCCCTAATAGTGTTATACACAGCACCCCTCTAATAGTTTAATACACAGCACCCCCCTAATAGTGTTATACACAGCACACCCCTAATAGTGTTATACACAGCACCCCCTAATAGTTTAATACACAGCACCCCCCTAATACTGTTATACACAGCACCCCCCTAATAGTTTAATACACAGCACCCCCCTAATAGTGTTATACACAACAAACCCCTAATAGTTTAATACACAGCACCCCCCTAATAGTGTTATACACAGCACCCCCCTAATAGTTTAATACACAGCACCCCCCTAATAGTGTTATACACAGCACCCCCCTAATACTGTTATACACAGCACCCCCCTAATAGTTTAATGCACAGCACCCCCTAATAGTGTTATACACAGCACCCCCCTAATACTGTTATACACAGCACCCCCCTAATAGTTTAATACACAGCACCCCCCTAATAGTGTTATACACAGCACCCCCCTAATAGTGTTATACACAGCACCCCCCTAATACTGTTATACACAGCACCCGCCTAATAGTTTAATACACAGCACCCCCCTAATAGTGTTATACACAGCACCCCCCTAATAGTTTAATACACAGCACCCCCTAATACTGTTATACACATCACCCCCCTAATAGTTTAATACACAGCACCCCCCTAATAGTGTTATACACAGCACCCCCCTAATAGTTTAATACACAGCACCCCCCTAATAGTTTAATACACAGCACCCCCCTAATAGTGTTATACACAGCACCCCCCTTATAGTTTAATACACAGCACCCCCCTAATAGTGTTATACACAGCACCCTCCTAATAGTGTTATACACAGCACCCCCCTAATAGTGTTATACACAGCACCCCCCTAATAGTTTAATACACAGCACCCCGCTAATAGTGTTATACACAGCACCTCCTTAATACTGTTATACACAGCACCCCCCTAATAGTTTAATACACAGCACCCCGCTAATAGTTTAATACACAGCACCCCCCCTAATAGTGTTATACACAGCACCCCCCTAATAGTTTAATACACAGCACCCCCCTAATAGTGTTATACACAGCACCCCCCTAATAGTGTTATACACAGCACCCCCTTAATACTGTTATAAACAGCACCCCCTAATAGTTTAATACACAGCACCCCCCTAATAGTGTTATACACAGCACCCCCCTAATAGTTTAATACACAGCACCCCCTAATACTGTTATACACATCACCCCCCTAATAGTTTAATACACAGCACCCCCTAATAGTGTTATACACAGCACCCCCCTAATACTGTCATACACAGCACCCCCCTAATAGATTAATACACAGCACCCCCCTAATAGTGTTATACACAGCACCCCCCTTATAGTTTAATACACAGCACCCCCCTAATACTGTTATACACAGCACCCCCCTAATAGTTTAATACACAGCACCCCCCTAATAGTGTTATACACAGCACCCCCCTAATAGTTTAATACACAGCACCCCCTAATACTGTTATACACATCACCCCCCTAATAGTTTAATACACAGCACCCCCCTAATAGTGTTATACACAGCACCCCCCTAATACTGTCATACACAGCACCCCCCTAATAGTTTAATACACAGCACCCCCCTAATAGTGTTATACACAGCACCCCCCTTATAGTTTAATACACAGCACCCCCCTAATAGTGTTATACACAGCACCCTCCTAATAGTGTTATACACAGCACCCCCCTAATAGTGTTATACACAGCACCCCCTAATAGTTTAATACACAGCACCCCCCTAATAGTGTTATACACAGCACCCCCTTAATACTGTTATACACAGCACCCCCCTAATAGTTTAATACACAGCACCCCCCTAATAGTTTAATACACAGCACCCCCCTAATAGTGTTATACACAGCACCCCCCTAATAGTGTTATACACAGCACCCCCTAATAGTTTAATACACATCACCCCTCTAATAGTTTAATACACATCACCCCCCTAATAGTTTAATACACAGCACCCCCCTAATAGTGTTATACACAGCACCCCCCTAATAGTTTAATACACAGCACCCCCCCTAATACTGTTATACACAGCACCCCCTAATAGTTTAATACACAGCACCCCCCTGATAGTGTTATACATAGCACCCCCCTAATAGTGTTATACACAGCACCCCCCTAATAGTTTAATACACAGCACCCCCCTAATACTGTTAAACACAGCACCCCCCTAATAGTTTAATACACAGCACCCCCCTAATAGTTTAATACACAGCACCCCCCTAATAATTTAATACACAGCACCCTCTAATAGTGTTATACACAGCACCCACCTAATAGTGTAATACACAGCACCCCCCTAATAGTTTAATAAACAGCACCCCCCTTATAGTTTAATACACAGCACCCCTCTAATAGTGTTATACACAGCACCCCCCTAATAGTGTTATACACAGCACCCCCCTAATAGTTTAATACACAGACACCCCCCTAATACTGTTATACACAGCACCCCCCTAATAGTTTAATACACAGCACCCCCCTAATAGTGTATACACAGCACCCCCCTAATAGTTTAATACACAGCACCCCCCTAATAGTGTTATACACAGCACCCCCCTAATAGTTTAATACACAGCACCCCCCTAATAGTGTTATACACAGCACCCCTCTAATAGTTTAATACACAGCACCCCCCTAATAGTGTTATACACAGCACACCCTAATAGTGTTATACACAGCACCCCCCTAATAGTTAATACACAGCACCCCCTAATACTGTTATACACAGCACCCCCCTAATAGTTTAATACACAGCACCCCCCTAATAGTGTTATACACAACAAACCCCTAATAGTTTAATACACAGCACCCCCCTAATAGTGTTATACACAGCACCCCCCTAATAGTTTAATACACAGCACCCCCCTAATAGTGTTATACACAGCACCCCCCTAATACTGTTATACACAGCACCCCCCTAATAGTTTAATACACAGCACCCCCCTAATAGTTTAATACACAGCACCCCCCTAACAGTGTTATACACAGCACCCCCCTAATAGTGTTATACACAGCACCCCCCTAATACTGTTATACACAGCACCCCCCTAATAGTTTAATACACAGCACCCCCCTAATAGTGTTATACACAGCACCCCCCTAATAGTTTAATACACATCACCCCCTAATACTGTTATACACATCACCCCCCTAATAGTTTAATACACAGCACCCCCCTAATAGTGTTATACACAGCACCCCCCTAATACTGTCATACACAGCACCCCCCTAATAGTTTAATACACAGCACCCCCCTAATAGTGTTATACACAGCACCCCCCTAATAGTTTAATACACAGCACCCCCCTAATAGTGTTATACACAGCACCCCCCCTAATAGTTTAATACACAGCACCCCCCTAATAGTGTTATACACAGCACCCCCCTAATAGTTTAATACACAGCACCCCCCTAATAGTGTTATACACAGCACCCCTCTAATAGTTTAATACACAGCACCCCCCTAATAGTGTTATACACAGCACACCCCTAATAGTGTTATACACAGCACCCCCCTAATAGTTTAATACACAGCACCCCCCTAATACTGTTATACACAGCACCCCCCTAATAGTTTAATACACAGCACCCCCCTAATAGTGTTATACACAACAAACCCCTAATAGTTTAATACACAGCACCCCCCTAATAGTGTTATACACAGCACCCCCCTAATAGTTTAATACACAGCACCCCCCTAATAGTGTTATACACAGCACCCCCCTAATACTGTCATACACAGCACCCCCCTAATAGATTAATACACAGCACCCCCCTAATAGTGTTATACACAGCACCCCCCTTATAGTTTAATACACAGCACCCCCCTAATACTGTTATACACAGCACCCCCCTAATAGTTTAATACACAGCACCCCCCTAATAGTGTTATACACAGCACCCCCCTAATAGTTTAATACACAGCACCCCCTAATACTGTTATACACATCACCCCCCTAATAGTTTAATACACAGCACCCCCCTAATAGTGTTATACACAGCACCCCCCTAATACTGTCATACACAGCACCCCCCTAATAGTTTAATACACAGCACCCCCCTAATAGTGTTATACACAGCACCCCCCTTATAGTTTAATACACAGCACCCCCCTAATAGTGTTATACACAGCACCCTCCTAATAGTGTTATACACAGCACCCCCCTAATAGTGTTATACACAGCACCCCCTAATAGTTTAATACACAGCACCCCCCTAATAGTGTTATACACAGCACCCCCTTAATACTGTTATACACAGCACCCCCCCTAATAGTTTAATACACAGCACCCCCCTAATAGTTTAATACACAGCACCCCCCTAATAGTGTTATACACAGCACCCCCTAATAGTGTTATACACAGCACCCCCTAATAGTTTAATACACATCACCCCTCTAATAGTTTAATACACATCACCCCCCTAATAGTTTAATACACAGCACCCCCCTAATAGTGTTATACACAGCACCCCCCTAATAGTTTAATACACAGCACCCCCCCTAATACTGTTATACACAGCACCCCCTAATAGTTTAATACACAGCACCCCCCTGATAGTGTTATACATAGCACCCCCCTAATAGTGTTATACACAGCACCCCCCTAATAGTTTAATACACAGCACCCCCCTAATACTGTTAAACACAGCACCCCCCTAATAGTTTAATACACAGCACCCCCCTAATAGTTTAATACACAGCACCCCCCTAATAATTTAATACACAGCACCCTCTAATAGTGTTATACACAGCACCCACCTAATAGTTTAATACACAGCACCCCCCTAATAGTTTAATAAACAGCACCCCCCTTATAGTTTAATACACAGCACCCCTCTAATAGTGTTATACACAGCACCCCCCTAATAGTGTTATACACAGCACCCCCCTAATAGTTTAATACACAGCACCCCCCTAATACTGTTATACACAGCACCCCCCTAATAGTTTAATACACAGCACCCCCCTAATAGTGTTATACACAGCACCCCCCTAATAGTTTAATACACAGCACCCCCCTAATAGTGTTATACACAGCACCCCCCTAATAGTTTAATACACAGCACCCCCCTAATAGTGTTATACACAGCACCCCTCTAATAGTTTAATACACAGCACCCCCCTAATAGTGTTATACACAGCACACCCCTAATAGTGTTATACACAGCACCCCCCTAATAGTTTAATACACAGCACCCCCCTAATACTGTTATACACAGCACCCCCCTAATAGTTTAATACACAGCACCCCCCTAATAGTGTTATACACAACAAACCCCTAATAGTTTAATACACAGCACCCCCCTAATAGTGTTATACACAGCACCCCCCTAATAGTTTAATACACAGCACCCCCCTAATAGTGTTATACACAGCACCCCCCTAATACTGTTATACACAGCACCCCCCTAATAGTTTAATACACAGCACCCCCCTAATAGTTTAATACACAGCACCCCCCTAACAGTGTTATACACAGCACCCCCCTAATAGTGTTATATACAGCACCCCCCTAATACTGTTATACACAGCACCCCCCTAATAGTTTAATACACAGCACCCCCCTAATAGTGTTATACACAGCACCCCCCTAATAGTTTAATACACATCACCCCCTAATACTGTTATACACATCACCCCCCTAATAGTTTAATACACAGCACCCCCCTAATAGTGTTATACACAGCACCCCCCTAATACTGTCATACACAGCACCCCCCTAATAGTTTAATACACAGCACCCCCCTAATAGTGTTATACACAGCACCCCCCTTATAGTTTAATACACAGCACCCCCCTAATAGTGTTATACACAGCACCCTCCTAATAGTTTTATACACAGCACCCCACTAATAGTGTTATACACAGCACCCCCCTAATAGTTTAATACACAGCACCCCCCTAATTGTGTTATACACAGCACCCCCTTAATACTGTTATAAACAGCACCCCCTAATAGTTTAATACACAGCACCCCCCTAATAGTGTTATACACAGCACCCCCCTAATAGTTTAATACACAGCACCCCCTAATACTGTTATACACATCACCCCCCTAATAGTTTAATACACAGCACCCCCTAATAGTGTTATACACAGCACCCCCCTAATACTGTCATACACAGCACCCCCCTAATAGATTAATACACAGCACCCCCCTAATAGTGTTATACACAGCACCCCCCTTATAGTTTAATACACAGCACCCCCCTAATACTGTTATACACAGCACCCCCCTAATAGTTTAATACACAGCACCCCCCTAATAGTGTTATACACAGCACCCCCCTAATAGTTTAATACACAGCACCCCCCTAATAGTGTTATACACAGCACCCCCCTTATAGTTTAATACACAGCACCCCCCTAATAGTGTTATACACAGCACCCTCCTAATAGTGTTATACACAGCACCCCCCTAATAGTGTTATACACAGCACCCCCTAATAGTTTAATACACAGCACCCCCCTAATAGTGTTATACACAGCACCCCTTAATACTGTATACACCGCACCCCCCCTAATAGTTTATACACAGCACCCCCCTAATAGTTTAATACACAGCACCCCCCTAATAGTGTTATACACAGCACCCCCCTAATAGTGTTTTACACAGCACCCCCTAATAGTTTAATACACATCACCCCTCTAATAGTTTAATACACATCACCCCCCTATAGTTTAATACACAGCACCCCCCTAATAGTGTTATACACAGCACCCCCTAATAGTTTAATACACAGCACCCCCCCTAATACTGTTATACACAGCACCCCCTAATAGTTTAATACACAGCACCCCCCTGATAGTGTTATACATAGCACCCCCCTAATAGTGTTATACACAGCACCCCCCTAATAGTTTAATACACAGCACCCCCCTATTACTGTAAACACAGCACCCCCCTAATAGTTTAATACACAGCACCCCCCTAATAGTTTAATACACAGCACCCCCCTAATAATTTAATACACAGCACCCTCTAATAGTGTTATACACAGCACCCACCTAATAGTTTAATACACAGCACCCCCCTAATAGTTAATAAACAGCACCCCCCTTATAGTTTTAATACACAGCACCCCTCTAATAGTGTTATACACAGCACCCCCCTAATAGTGTTATACACAGCACCCCCCTAATAGTTTAATACACAGCACCCCCCTAATACTGTTATACACAGCACCCCCCTAATAGTTTAATACACAGCACCCCCCCTAATAGTGTTATACACAGCACCCCCCTAATAGTTTAATACACAGCACCCCCCTAATAGTGTTATACACAGCACCCCCCTAATAGTTTAATACACAGCACCCCCCTAATAGTGTTATACACAGCACCCCTCTAATAGTTTAATACACAGCACCCCCCTAATAGTGTTATACACAGCACACCCCTAATAGTGTTATACACAGCACCCCCCTAATAGTTTAATACACAGCACCCCCCTAATACTGTTATACACAGCACCCCCCTAATAGTTTAATACACAGCACCCCCCTAATAGTGTTATACACAACAAACCCCTAATAGTTTAATACACAGCACCCCCCTAATAGTGTTATACACAGCACCCCCCTAATAGTTTAATACACAGCACCCCCCTAATAGTGTTATACACAGCACCCCCCTAATACTGTTATACACAGCACCCCCCTAATAGTTTAATACACAGCACCCCCCTAATAGTTTAATACACAGCACCCCCCTAACAGTGTTATACACAGCACCCCCCTAATAGTGTTATACACAGCACCCCCCTAATACTGTTATACACAGCACCCCCCTAATAGTTTAATACACAGCACCCCCCTAATAGTGTTATACACAGCACCCCCCTAATAGTTTAATACACATCACCCCCTAATACTGTTATACACATCACCCCCCTAATAGTTTAATACACAGCACCCCCCTAATAGTGTTATACACAGCACCCCCCTAATACTGTCATACACAGCACCCCCCTAATAGTTTAATACACAGCACCCCCCTAATAGTGTTATACACAGCACCCCCCTTATAGTTTAATACACAGCACCCCCCTAATAGTGTTATACACAGCACCCTCCTAATAGTTTTATACACAGCACCCCACTAATAGTGTTATACACAGCACCCCCCTAATAGTTTAATACACAGCACCCCCCTAATTGTGTTATACACAGCACCCCCTTAATACTGTTATACACAGCACCCCCCTAATAGTTTAATACACAGCACCCCCCTAATAGTTTAATACACAGCACCCCCCTAATAGTGTTATACACAGCACCCCCCTAATAGTGTTATACACAGCACCCCCTAATAGTTTAATACACATCACCCCCCTAATAGTTTAATACACAGCACCCCCCTAATAGTTTAATACACAGCACCCCCCTAATAGTGTTATACACAGCACCCCTCTAATAGTTTAATACACAGCACCCACTAATAGTGTTATACACAGCACCCCCCTAATAGTGTTATACACAGCACCCCCCTAATAGTTTAATACACAGCACCCACTAATAGTGTTATACACAGCACCCCCCTAATAGTGTTATACACAGCACCCCCCTAATAGTTTAATACACAGCACCCCCCTAATAGTTTAATACACAGCACCCCCCTAATAATTTAATACACAGCACCCTCTAATAGTGTTATACACAGCACCCACCTAATAGTTTAATACACAGCACCCCCCTAATAGTTTAATACACAGCACCCCCCTTATAGTTTAATACACAGCACCCCTCTAATAGTGTTATACACTGCACCCCCCCTAATAGTGTTATACACAGCACCCCCCTAATAGTTTAATACACAGCACCCCCCTAATACTGTTATACACAGCACCCCCCTAATAGTTTAATACACAGCACCCCACTAATAGTGTTATACACAGCACCCCCCTAATAGTTTAATACACAGCACCCCCCTAATAGTGTTATACACAGCACCCCCCTAATAGTTTAATACACAGCACCCCCCTAATAGTGTTATACACAGCACCCCTCTAATAGTTTAATACACAGCACCCCCCTAATAGTGTTATACACAGCACACCCCTAATAGTGTTATACACAGCACCCCCCTAATAGTTTAATACACAGCACCCCCCTAATAGTGTTATACACAACAAACCCCTAATAGTTTAATACACAGCACCCCCCTAATAGTGTTATACACAGCACCCCCCTAATAGTTTAATACACAGCACCCCCCTAATAGTGTTATACACAGCACCCCCCTAATACTGTTATACACAGCACCCCCCTAATAGTTTAATACACAGCACCCCCCTAATAGTTTAATACACAGCACCCCCCTAATAGTGTTATACACAGCACCCCCCTAATAGTGTTATACACAGCACCCCCCTAATACTGTTATACACAGCAGCCCCCTAATAGTTTAATACACAGCACCCCCCTAATAGTGTTATACACAGCACCCCCCTAATAGTTTAATACACATCACCCCCTAATACTGTTATACACATCACCCCCCTAATAGTTTAATACACAGCACCCCCCTAATAGTGTTATACACAGCACCCCCCTAATACTGTCATACACAGCACCCCCCTAATAGTTTAATACACAGCACCCCCCTAATAGTGTTATACACAGCACCCCCCTTATAGTTTAATACACAGCACCCCCCTAATAGTGTTATACACAGCACCCTCCTAATAGTGTTATACACAGCACCCCCCTAATAGTGTTATACACAGCACCCCCCTAATAGTTTAATACACAGCACCCCCCTAATAGTGTTATACACAGCACCCCCCTTAATACTGTTATACACAGGCCCCCCCTAATAGTTTAATACACAGCACCCCCCTAATAGTTTAATACACAGCACCCCCCTAATAGTATTATACACAGCACCCCCCTAATATTTTATACACAGCACCCTCTAATAGTTTAATACACAGCACCCCCCTAATAGTTTAATACACAGCACCCCCCTAATAGTGTTATACACAGCACCCCCCTAATAGTTTAATACACAGCACCCCCCTAATAGTGTTATACACAGCACCCCCCTAATAGTTTAATACACAGCACCCCCCTAATAGTGTTATACACAGCACCCCCCTAATAGTTTAATACACAGCACCCCCCTAATAGTGTTATACACAGCACCCCCCTAATAGTTTAATACACAGCACCCCCTAATAGTTTAATACACAGCACCCCCCTAATGGTGTTATACACAGCACCCCCCTAATACTGTTATACACAGCACCCCCTAATAGTTTAATACACAGCACCCCCCTAATACTTTTATACACAGCACCCCCTAATAGTTTAATACACAGCACCCCCCTAATAGTGTTATACACAGCACCCCCCTAATACTGTTATACACAGCACCCCCCTAATAGTGTTATACACAGCACCCTCCTAATAGTGTTATACACAGCACCCCCCTAATAGTGTTATACACAGCACCCCCTAATAGTTTAATACACAGCACCCCCCTAATAGTGTTATACACAGCACCCCCTTAATACTGTTATACACAGCACCCCCCTAATAGTTTAATACACAGCACCCCCCTAATAGTTTAATACACAGCACCCCCCTAATAGTGTTATACACAGCACCCCCCTAATAGTGTTATACACAGCACCCCCTAATAGTTTAATACACATCACCCCTCTAATAGTTTAATACACATCACCCCCCTAATAGTTTAATACACAGCACCCCCCTAATAGTGTTATACACAGCACCCCCCTAATAGTTTAATACACAGCACCCCCCCTAATACTGTTATACACAGCACCCCCTAATAGTTTAATACACAGCACCCCCCTGATAGTGTTATACACAGCACCCCCCTAATAGTGTTATACACAGCACCCCCCTAATAGTTTAATACACAGCACCCCCCTAATACTGTTAAACACAGCACCCCCCTAATAGTTTAATACACAGCACCCCCCTAATAGTTTAATACACAGCACCCCCCTAATAATTTAATACACAGCACCCCCCTAATAGTGTTATACACAGCACCCCCTCTAATAGTTTAATACACAGCACCCCCCTAATAGTGTTATACACAGCACACCCCTAATAGTGTTATACACAGCACCCCCCTAATAGTTTAATACACAGCACCCCCCTAATACTGTTATACACAGCACCCCCCTAATAGTTTAATACACAGCACCCCCCTAATAGTGTTATACACAAGCAAACCCCTAATAGTTTAATACACAGCACCCCCCTAATAGTGTTATACACAGCACCCCCCTAATAGTTTAATACACAGCACCCCCCTAATAGTGTTATACACAGCACCCCCCTAATAGTGTTATACACAGCACCCCCCTAATAGTGTTAATACACAGCACCCCCCTAATACTGTTATACACAGCACCCCCCTAATAGTTTAATACACAGCACCCCCCTAATAGTGTTATACACAGCACCCCCCTAATAGTTTAATACACAGCACCCCCCTAATAGTGTTATACACAGCACCCCCCTAATAGTTTAATACACAGCACCCCCCTAATAGTGTTATACACAGCACCCCTCTAATAGTTTAATACACAGCACCCCCCTAATAGTGTTATACACAGCACACCCCTAATAGTGTTATACACAGCACCCCCCTAATAGTTTAATACACAGCACCCCCCTAATACTGTTATACACAGCACCCCCCTAATAGTTTAATACACAGCACCCCCCTAATAGTGTTATACACAACAAACCCCTAATAGTTTAATACACAGCACCCCCCTAATAGTGTTATACACAGCACCCCCTAATAGTTTAATACACAGCACCCCCCCTAATAGTGTTATACACAGCACCCCCCTAATACTGTCATACACAGCACCCCCCTAATAGATTAATACACAGCACCCCCCTAATAGTGTTATACACAGCACCCCCCTTATAGTTTAATACACAGCACCCCCCTAATACTGTTATACACAGCACCCCCCTAATAGTTTAATACACAGCACCCCCCTAATAGTGTTATACACAGCACCCCCCTAATAGTTTAATACACAGCACCCCCTAATACTGTTATACACATCACCCCCCTAATAGTTTAATACACAGCACCCCCCTAATAGTGTTATACACAGCACCCCCCTTAATACTGTCATACACAGCACCCCCCTAATAGTTTAATACACAGCACCCCCCTAATAGTGTTATACACAGCACCCCCCTTATAGTTTAATACACAGCACCCCCCTAATAGTGTTATACACAGCACCTCCTAATAGTGTTATACACAGCACCCCCCTAATAGTGTTATACACAGCACACCCCTAATAGTGTTATACACAGCACCCCCCTAATAGTTTAATACACAGCACCCCCCTAATACTGTTATACACAGCACCCCCCTAATAGTTTAATACACAGCACCCCCCTAATAGTGTTATACACAACAAACCCCTAATAGTTTAATACACAGCACCCCCCTAATAGTGTTATACACAGCACCCCCCTAATAGTTTAATACACAGCACCCCCCTAATAGTGTTATACACAGCACCCCCCTAATACTGTTATACACAGCACCCCCCTAATAGTTTAATACACATCACCCCCCTAATAGTTTAATACACAGCACCCCCCTAATAGTGTTATACACAGCACCCCCCTAATACTGTCATACACAGCACCCCCCTAATAGTTTAATACACAGCACCCCCCTAATAGTGTTATACACAGCACCCCCCTTATAGTTTAATACACAGCACCCCCCTAATAGTGTTATACACAGCACCCTCCTAATAGTTTTATACACAGCACCCCACTAATAGTGTTATACACAGCACCCCCCTAATAGTTTAATACACAGCACCCCCCTAATAGTGTTATACACAGCACCCCCTTAATACTGTTATACACAGCACCCCCCTAATACTTTAATACACAGCACCCCCCTAATAGTTTAATACACAGCACCCCCCTAATAGTGTTATACACAGCACCCCCCTAATAGTGTTATACACAGCACCCCCTAATAGTTTAATACACATCACCCCCCTAATAGTTTAATACACAGCACCCCCCTAATAGTTTAATACACAGCACCCCCCTAATAGTGTTATACACAGCACCCCTCTAATAGTTTAATACACAGCACCCACTAATAGTGTTATACACAGCACCCCCCTAATAGTGTTATACACAGCACCCCCCTAATAGTTTAATACACAGCACCCACTAATAGTGTTATACACAGCACCCCCCTAATAGTGTTATACACAGCACCCCCTAATAGTTTAATACACAGCACCCCCCTAATAGTTTAATACACAGCACCCCCATAATAATTTAATACACAGCACCCTCTAATAGTGTTATACACAGCACCCACCTAATAGTTTAATACACAGCACCCCCCTAATAGTTTAATACACAGCACCCCCCTTATAGTTTAATACACAGCACCCCTCTAATAGTGTTATACACTGCAACCCCCTAATAGTGTTATACACAGCACCCCCCTAATAGTTTAATACACAGCACCCCCCTAATACTGTTATACACAGCACCCCCCTAATAGTTTAATACACAGCACCCCACTAATAGTGTTATACACAGCACCCCCCTAATAGTTTAATACACAGCACCCCCCTAATAGTGTTATACACAGCACCCCCCTAATAGTTTAATACACAGCACCCCCCTAATAGTGTTATACACAGCACCCCTCTAATAGTTTAATACACAGCACCCCCCTAATAGTGTTATACACAGCACACCCCTAATAGTGTTATACACAGCACCCCCCTAATAGTTTAATACACAGCACCCCCCTAATACTGTTATACACAGCACCCCCCTAATAGTTTAATACACAGCACCCCCCTAATAGTGTTATACACAACAAACCCCTAATAGTTTAATACACAGCACCCCCCTAATAGTGTTATACACAGCACCCCCCTAATAGTTTAATACACAGCACCCCCCTAATAGTGTTATACACAGCACCCCCCTAATACTGTTATACACAGCACCCCCCTAATAGTTTAATACACAGCACCCCCCTAATAGTTTAATACACAGCACCCCCCTAATAGTGTTATACACAGCACCCCCCTAATAGTGTTATACACAGCACCCCCCTAATACTGTTATACACAGCACCCCCCTAATAGTTTAATACACAGCACCCCCCTAATAGTGTTATACACAGCACCCCCCTAATAGTTTAATACACATCACCCCCTAATACTGTTATACACATCACCCCCCTAATAGTTTAATACACAGCACCCCCCTAATAGTTTAATACACAGCACCCCCCTAATAGTGTTATACACAGCACCCCCCTAATAGTGTTATACACAGCACCCTCTAATAGTTTAATACACAGCACCCCCCTAATAGTTTAATACACAGCACCCCCCTAATAGTGTTATACACAGCACCCCCCTAATAGTTTAATACACAGCACCCCCCTAATAGTGTTATACACAGCACCCCCCTAATAGTTTAATACACAGCACCCCCCTAATAGTGTTATACACAGCACCCCCCTAATAGTTTAATACACAGCACCCCCCTAATAGTGTTATACACAGCACCCCCCTAATAGTTTAATACACAGCACCCCCTAATAGTTTAATACACAGCACCCCCCTAATGGTGTTATACACAGCACCCCCCTAATACTGTTATACACAGCACCCCCTAATAGTTTAATACACAGCACCCCCCTAATACTTTTATACACAGCACCCCCTAATAGTTTAATACACAGCACCCCCCTAATAGTGTTATACACAGCACCCCCCTAATACTGTTATACACAGCACCCCCCTAATAGTTTAATACACAGCACCCCCCTAATAGTGTTATACACAGCACCCCCCTAATACTGTTATACACAGCACCCCCCTAATAGTTTAATACACAGCACCCCCCTAATACTGTTATACACAGCTCCCCCCTAATAGTTTAATACACAGCACCCCCCTAATAGTGTTATACACAGCACCCCTCTAATAGTTTAATACACAGCACCCCCCTAATACTTTTATACACAGCACCCCCTAATAGTTTAATACACAGCACCCCCCTAATAGTGTTATACACAGCACCAATCTAATACTGTTATACACAGCACCCCCCTAATAGTTTAATACACAGCACCCCCTAATACTGTTATACACAGCACCCCCCTAATAGTTTAATACACAGCACCCCCCTAATAGTTTAATACACAGCACCCCCCTAATAGTGTTATACACAGCACCCCCCTAATACTGTTATACACAGCACCCCCCTAATAGTTTAATACACAGCACCCCCCTAATAGTTTTATACACAGCACCCCCCTAATAGTTTAATACACAGCACCCCCTAATACTGTTATACACAGCACCCCCTAATAGTTTAATACACAGCACCCCCCTAATACTTTTATACACAGCACCCCCCTAATAGTTTAATACACAGCACCCCCCTAATAGTGTTATACACAGCACCCCCCTAATACTGTTATACACAGCACCCCCCTAATAGTTTAATACACAGCACCCCCCTAATAGTGTTATACACAGCACCCCCCTAATAGTTTAATACACAGCACCCCCCTAATAGTTTAATACACAGCACCCCCCTAATACTGTTATACACAGCTCCCCCCTAATAGTTTAATACACAGCACCCCCCTAATAGTGTTATACACAGCACCCCTCTAATAGTTTAATACACAGCACCCCCCTAATAGTGTTATACACAGCACACCCCTAATAGTGTTATACACAGCACCCCCTAATAGTTTAATACACAGCACCCCCCTAATACTGTTATACACAGCACCCCCCTAATAGTTTAATACACAGCACCCCCCTAATAGTGTTATACACAACAAACTCCTAATAGTTTAATACACAGCACCCCCCTAATAGTGTTATACACAGCACCCCCCTAATAGTTTAATACACAGCACCCCCCTAATAGTGTTATACACAGCACCCCCCTAATACTGTTATACACAGCACCCCCCTAATAGTATAATACACAGCACCCCCTAATAGTGTTATACACAGCACCCCCCTAATACTGTTATACACAGCACCCCCCTAATAGTGTTATACACAGCACCCTCCTAATAGTGTTATACACAGCACCCCCCTAATAGTGTTATACACAGCACCCCCTAATAGTTTAATACACAGCACCCCCCTAATAGTGTTATACACAGCACCCCCTTAATACTGTTATACACAGCACCCCCCTAATAGTTTAATACACAGCACCCCCCTAATAGTTTAATACACAGCACCCCCCTAATAGTGTTATACACAGCACCCCCCTAATAGTGTTATACACAGCACCCCCTAATAGTTTAATACACATCACCCCTCTAATAGTTTAATACACATCACCCCCCTAATAGTTTAATACACAGCACCCCCTAATAGTGTTATACACAGCACCCCCCTAATAGTTTAATACACAGCACCCCCCCTAATACTGTTATACACAGCACCCCCTAATAGTTTAATACACAGCACCCCCCTGATAGTGTTATACACAGCACCCCCCTAATAGTGTTATACACAGCACCCCCCTAATAGTTTAATACACAGCACCCCCCTAATACTGTTAAACACAGCACCCCCCTAATAGTTTAATACACAGCACCCCCCTAATAGTTTAATACACAGCACCCCCCTAATAATTTAATACACAGCACCCCCCTAATAGTGTTATACACAGCACCCCTCTAATAGTTTAATACACAGCACCCCCCTAATAGTGTTATACACAGCACACCCCTAATAGTGTTATACACAGCACCCCCCTAATAGTTTAATACACAGCACCCCCCTAATACTGTTATACACAGCACCCCCCTAATAGTTTAATACACAGCACCCCCCTAATAGTGTTATACACAACAAACCCCTAATAGTTTAATACACAGCACCCCCCTAATAGTGTTATACACAGCACCCCCCTAATAGTTTAATACACAGCACCCCCCTAATAGTGTTATACACAGCACCCCCCTAATAGTGTTATACACAGCACCCCCCTAATAGTTTAATACACAGCACCCCCCTAATACTGTTATACACAGCACCCCCCTAATAGTTTAATACACAGCACCCCCCTAATAGTGTTATACACAGCACCCCCCTAATAGTTTAATACACAGCACCCCCCTAATAGTGTTATACACAGCACCCCCCTAATAGTTTAATACACAGCACCCCCCTAATAGTGTTATACACAGCACCCCTCTAATAGTTTAATACACAGCACCCCCCTAATAGTGTTATACACAGCACACCCCTAATAGTGTTATACACAGCACCCCCCTAATAGTTTAATACACAGCACCCCCCTAATACTGTTATACACAGCACCCCCCTAATAGTTTAATACACAGCACCCCCCTAATAGTGTTATACACAACAAACCCCTAATAGTTTAATACACAGCACCCCCCTAATAGTGTTATACACAGCACCCCCCTAATAGTTTAATACACAGCACCCCCCTAATAGTGTTATACACAGCACCCCCCTAATACTGTCATACACAGCACCCCCCTAATAGATTAATACACAGCACCCCCCTAATAGTGTTATACACAGCACCCCCCTTATAGTTTAATACACAGCACCCCCCTAATACTGTTATACACAGCACCCCCCTAATAGTTTAATACACAGCACCCCCCTAATAGTGTTATACACAGCACCCCCCTAATAGTTTAATACACAGCACCCCCTAATACTGTTATACACATCACCCCCCTAATAGTTTAATACACAGCACCCCCCTAATAGTGTTATACACAGCACCCCCCTAATACTGTCATACACAGCACCCCCCTAATAGTTTAATACACAGCACCCCCCTAATAGTGTTATACACAGCACCCCCCTTATAGTTTAATACACAGCACCCCCCTAATAGTGTTATACACAGCACCCTCCTAATAGTGTTATACACAGCACCCCCCTAATAGTGTTATACACAGCACACCCCTAATAGTGTTATACACAGCACCCCCCTAATAGTTTAATACACAGCACCCCCCTAATACTGTTATACACAGCACCCCCCTAATAGTTTAATACACAGCACCCCCCTAATAGTGTTATACACAACAAACCCCTAATAGTTTAATACACAGCACCCCCCTAATAGTGTTATACACAGCACCCCCCTAATAGTTTAATACACAGCACCCCCCTAATAGTGTTATACACAGCACCCCCCTAATACTGTTATACACAGCACCCCCCTAATAGTTTAATACACATCACCCCCCTAATAGTTTAATACACAGCACCCCCCTAATAGTGTTATACACAGCACCCCCCTAATACTGTCATACACAGCACCCCCCTAATAGTTTAATACACAGCACCCCCCTAATAGTGTTATACACAGCACCCCCCTTATAGTTTAATACACAGCACCCCCTAATAGTGTTATACACAGCACCCTCCTAATAGTTTTATACACAGCACCCCACTAATAGTGTTATACACAGCACCCCCCTAATAGTTTAATACACAGCACCCCCCTAATAGTGTTATACACAGCACCCCCTTAATACTGTTATACACAGCACCCCCCTAATACTTTAATACACAGCACCCCCCTAATAGTTTAATACACAGCACCCCCCTAATAGTGTTATACACAGCACCCCCCTAATAGTGTTATACACAGCACCCCCTAATAGTTTAATACACATCACCCCCCTAATAGTTTAATACACAGCACCCCCCTAATAGTTTAATACACAGCACCCCCCTAATAGTGTTATACACAGCACCCCTCTAATAGTTTAATACACAGCACCCACTAATAGTGTTATACACAGCACCCCCCTAATAGTGTTATACACAGCACCCCCCTAATAGTTTAATACACAGCACCCACTAATAGTGTTATACACAGCACCCCCCTAATAGTGTTATACACAGCACCCCCTAATAGTTTAATACACAGCACCCCCCTAATAGTTTAATACACAGCACCCCCATAATAATTTAATACACAGCACCCTCTAATAGTGTTATACACAGCACCCACCTAATAGTTTAATACACAGCACCCCCCTAATAGTTTAATACACAGCACCCCCCTTATAGTTTAATACACAGCACCCCTCTAATAGTGTTATACACTGCACCCCCCCTAATAGTGTTATACACAGCACCCCCTAATAGTTTAATACACAGCACCCCCCTAATACTGTTATACACAGCACCCCCCTAATAGTTTAATACACAGCACCCCACTAATAGTGTTATACACAGCACCCCCCTAATAGTTTAATACACAGCACCCCCCTAATAGTGTTATACACAGCACCCCCCTAATAGTTTAATACACAGCACCCCCCTAATAGTGTTATACACAGCACCCCTCTAATAGTTTAATACACAGCACCCCCCTAATAGTGTTATACACAGCACACCCCTAATAGTGTTATACACAGCACCCCCCTAATAGTTTAATACACAGCACCCCCCTAATACTGTTATACACAGCACCCCCCTAATAGTTTAATACACAGCACCCCCCTAATAGTGTTATACACAACAAACCCCTAATAGTTTAATACACAGCACCCCCTAATAGTGTTATACACAGCACCCCCCTAATAGTTTAATACACAGCACCCCCCTAATAGTGTTATACACAGCACCCCCCTAATACTGTTATACACAGCACCCCCCTAATAGTTTAATACACAGCACCCCCCTAATAGTTTAATACACAGCACCCCCCTAATAGTGTTATACACAGCACCCCCTAATAGTGTTATACACAGCACCCCCCTAATACTGTTATACACAGCACCCCCCTAATAGTTTAATACACAGCACCCCCCTAATAGTGTTATACACAGCACCCCCCTAATAGTTTAATACACATCACCCCCTAATACTGTTATACACATCACCCCCCTAATAGTTTAATACACAGCACCCCCCTAATAGTTTAATACACAGCACCCCCCTAATAGTGTTATACACAGCACCCCCCTAATAGTGTTATACACAGCACCCTCTAATAGTTTAATACACAGCACCCCCCTAATAGTTTAATACACAGCACCCCCCTAATAGTGTTATACACAGCACCCCCCTAATAGTTTAATACACAGCACCCCCCTAATAGTGTTATACACAGCACCCCCCTAATAGTTTAATACACAGCACCCCCCTAATAGTGTTATACACAGCACCCCCCTAATAGTTTAATACACAGCACCCCCCTAATAGTGTTATACACAGCACCCCCCTAATAGTTTAATACACAGCACCCCCTAATAGTTTAATACACAGCACCCCCCTAATGGTGTTATACACAGCACCCCCCTAATACTGTTATACACAGCACCCCCTAATAGTTTAATACACAGCACCCCCCTAATACTTTTATACACAGCACCCCCTAATAGTTTAATACACAGCACCCCCCTAATAGTGTTATACACAGCACCCCCCTAATACTGTTATACACAGCACCCCCTAATAGTTTAATACACAGCACCCCCCTAATAGTGTTATACACAGCACCCCCCTAATACTGTTATACACAGCACCCCCCTAATAGTTTAATACACAGCACCCCCCTAATACTGTTATACACAGCTCCCCCCTAATAGTTTAATACACAGCACCCCCCTAATAGTGTTATACACAGCACCCCTCTAATAGTTTAATACACAGCACCCCCCTAATACTTTTATACACAGCACCCCCTAATAGTTTAATACACAGCACCCCCCTAATAGTGTTATACACAGCACCAATCTAATACTGTTATACACAGCACCCCCCTAATAGTTTAATACACAGCACCCCCTAATACTGTTATACACAGCACCCCCCTAATAGTTTAATACACAGCACCCCCCTAATAGTTTAATACACAGCACCCCCCTAATAGTGTTATACACAGCACCCCCCTAATACTGTTATACACAGCACCCCCCTAATAGTTTAATACACAGCACCCCCCTAATAGTTTTATACACAGCACCCCCCTAATAGTTTAATACACAGCACCCCCTAATACTGTTATACACAGCACCCCCTAATAGTTTAATACACAGCACCCCCCTAATACTTTTATACACAGCACCCCCCTAATAGTTTAATACACAGCACCCCCCTAATAGTGTTATACACAGCACCCCCCTAATACTGTTATACACAGCACCCCCCTAATAGTTTAATACACAGCACCCCCCTAATAGTGTTATACACAGCACCCCCCTAATAGTTTAATACACAGCACCCCCCTAATAGTTTAATACACAGCACCCCCCTAATACTGTTATACACAGCTCCCCCCTAATAGTTTAATACACAGCACCCCCCTAATAGTGTTATACACAGCACCCCTCTAATAGTTTAATACACAGCACCCCCCTAATAGTGTTATACACAGCACACCCCTAATAGTGTTATACACAGCACCCCCTAATAGTTTAATACACAGCACCCCCCTAATACTGTTATACACAGCACCCCCCTAATAGTTTAATACACAGCACCCCCCTAATAGTGTTATACACAACAAACTCCTAATAGTTTAATACACAGCACCCCCCTAATAGTGTTATACACAGCACCCCCCTAATAGTTTAATACACAGCACCCCCCTAATAGTGTTATACACAGCACCCCCCTAATACTGTTATACACAGCACCCCCCTAATAGTTTAATACACAGCACCCCCTAATAGTGTTATACACAGCACCCCCCTAATAGTTTAATACACAGCACCCCCCTAATAGTGTTATACACAGCACCCCCCTAATAGTGTTATACACAGCACCCCCCTAATACTGTTATACACAGCACCCCCCTAATAGTTTAATACACAGCACCCCCTAATAGTTTAATACACAGCACCCCCCTAATGGTGTTATACACAGCACCCCCCTAATACTGTTATACACAGCACCCCCTAATAGTTTAATACACAGCACCCCCCTAATACTTTTATACACAGCACCCCCTAATAGTTTAATACACAGCACCCCCCTAATAGTGTTATACACAGCACCCCCCTAATACTGTTATACACAGCACCCCCCTAATAGTTTAATACACAGCACCCCCCTAATTGTGTTATACACAGCACCCCCCTAATAGTTTAATACACAGCACCCCCCTAATAGTTTAATACACAGCAACCCCCTAATGGTGT
>NW_027440806.1:0-60738 GCF_031893055.1 Leptodactylus fuscus | reverse complement strand
TCCCCCTAATAGTATTAATACACAGCACCCCCTAATAGTGTTTAAATACACAGCAGACACCCCCCTATTAGTTTAATAGACAGCACCCCCCTAATAGTTTAATAGACAGCAACCCCCTAATAGTTTAATAGACAGCACACACCCTAATAGTTTAATAGACAGCACACCCCCTAATAGTTTAATACACAGCACCCCCCTAATAGTGTTATACACAGCACCCGCTAATAGTGTTATACACAGCACCCCCCTAATAGTGTTATACACAGCACCCCTCTAATAGTGTTATACACAGCACCCCCTAATAGTTTAATACACAGCACCCCCTAATAGTGTTATACACAGCACTCCCCTAATAGTTTAATACACAGCTCCCCCTAATAGTTTAATACACAGCACCCCCCTAATAGTTTAATACACAGCACCCCCCTAATAGTGTTATACACAGCACCCCCCCTAATAGTGTAATACACAGCACCCCCCTAATAGTGTTATACACAGCACCCACCTAATAGTGTTATACACAGCACCCCCCCTAATAGTTTTATATACACAGCACCCCCCTAATAGTGTTATACACAGCACCCCCCCTAATAGTTTAATACACAGCACCCCCCCTAATAGTGTTATACACAGCACCCCCCTAATAGTGTTATACACAGCACCCCCCCTAATAGTTTAATACACAGCACCCCCCTAATAGTTTAATACACAGCACCCCCCTAATAGCTTAATACACAGCACCCCCTAATAGTTTTAATACACAGCACCCCCCAATAGTGTTATACACAGCACCCCTCTAATAGTTTAATACACAGCACCCCCCTAATAGCTTAATACACAGTACCCCCTAATAGTTTAATACACAGCACCCCCCTAATAGTGTTATACACAGAACCCCCCTAATAGTGTTCTACACAGCACCCTCTAATAGTTTAATACACAGCACCCCCTAATAGTGTTATACACAGCACCCCCCTAATAGTTTAATACACAGCACCCCTAATAGTTTAATACCACAGCACCCCCCCTATTAGTTTAATAGACAGCAACCCCCTAATAGTTTAATAGACAGCAACCCCCTAATAGTTTAATAGACAGCACACCCCTAATAGTTTAATAGACAGCACACCCCTAATAGTTTAATACACAGCACCCCCCTAATAGTGTTATACACAGCACCCGCTAATAGTGTTATACACAGCACCCCCCTAATAGTGTTATACACAGCACCCCTCTAATAGTGTTATACACAGCACCCCCTAATAGTTTAATACACAGCACCCCCCTAATAGTGTTATACACAGCACCCCCCTAATAGTTTAATACACAGCACCCCCCTAATAGTTTAATACACAGCACCCCCTAATAGTTTAATACACAGCACCCCCCTAATAGTTTAATAGACAGCACCCCCCTAATAGTTTAATAGACAGCACCCCCCTAATAGATTAATAGACAGCAACCCCCTAATAGTTTAATAGACAGCACCCCCCTAATAGTTTTAATAGACAGCATAATAGACAGCACACCTCTAATAGTTTAATAGACAGCACCCCCCTAATAGTTTAATAGACAGCACCGCCCTAATAGTTTAATACACAGCACCCCCCTAATAGTGTAATACACAGCACCCCCCTAATAGTTTAATACACAGCACCCCCTATAGTTTAATACACAGCACCCCCCCCCCTAATAGTTTAATACACAGCACCCCCCTAATAGTTTAATACACAGCACCCCCCAATAGTGTTATACACAGCACCCCTCTAATAGTTTAATACACAGCACCCCCCTAATAGTGTTACACAGCACCCCCTAATAGTGTTATACACAGCACCCCCCTAATAGTGTTATACACAGCACCCCCCTAAATAGTGTTATACACAGCACCCCCTAATAGTTTAATACACAGTACCCCCTAATAGTGTTATACACAGCACCCCCCTAATAGTGTTATACACAGCACCCCCCTAATAGTTTATACACAGCACCCCCCTAAATAGTGTAATACACAGCACCCCCCCTAATAGTGTTATACACAGCACCCCCCTAATAGTTTAATAAACAGCATCCTCCTAATAGTTTAATACACAGCACCCCCTAAAAGTGTTATACACAGCACCCCCCTAATAGTTAATACACAGCACCCCCCTAATAGTGTTATACACAGCACCCCCCTAATAGTTTAATGCACAGCACCCTCCTAATAGTTTAATGCACAGCACCCCCCTAATAGTTTAATGCACAGCACCCCCCTAATAGTGTTATGCACAGCACCCCCCTAATAGTTTAATGCACAGCACCCCCCCTAATAGTGTTATACACAGCACCCCCCTAATAGTGTTATACACAGAACCCCCCTAATAGTTCAATACACAGCACCCCCCTAATTAGCTTAATACACAGCACCCCCTAATAGTTCTAATACACAGCACCCCCCTAATAGTTTAATACACAGCACCCCCCTAATAGTTAATACACAGCACCCCCTAATAGTTTAATACACAGCACCCCCCATTAGTGTTATACACAGCACCCCTCTAATAGTTTAATACACAGCACCCCCCCTAATAGTGTTATACACAGCACCCCCTAATAGTGTTATACACAGCACCCCCCTAATAGTGTTATACACAGCACCCCTAATAGTTTAATACACAGCACCCCCTAATAGTGTTATACACAGCACCCCCCTAATAGTGTTATACACAGCACCCCCCTAATAGTTTAATACACAGCACCCCCCTAATAGTGTTATACACAGCACCCCCCCTAATAGTTTTATACACAGCACCCCCCTAATAGTGTTATACACAGCACCCCCCTAATAGTTTAATACACAGCACCCCCCTAATAGTGTTATACACAGCACCCCCCTAATAGTTTAATACACAGCACCCCCCTAATAGTGTTATACACAGCACCCCCCTAATAGTGTTATACACAGCACCCCCCTAATAGTTTAATACACAGCACCCCCCCTAATAGTGTTATACACAGCACCCCCCTAATAGTTTTAATACACAGCACCCCCTAATAGTGTTATACACAGCACCCCCCTAATAGTTTAATACACAGCATCCCCTAATAGTTTAATACACAGCACCCCCCTAATAGTGTTATACACAGCACCCCCCCTAATAGTGTTCTACACAGCACCCTCTAATAGTTTAATACACAGCACCCCCCTAATAGTGTTATACACAGCACCCCCCTAATAGTTGAATACACAGCACCCCCTAATAGTTTAATACACAGCACCCCCCTAATAGTTTAATACACAGCACCCTCTAATAGTGTTATACACAGCACCCCCCTAATAGTTTAATACACAGCACCCCCCTATTAGTGTTATACACAGCACCCCCCTAATAGTTTAATACACAGCACCCCCTAATAGTTTAATACATCACCCCCCTAATAGTTTAATACACAGCACCCCCTAATAGTGTTATACACAGCACCCCCCTATAGTTTAATACACAGCACCCCCCTAATAGTGTTATACACAGCACCCCCCTAATAGTTTAATGCACAGCACCCTCCTAATAGTTTAATGCACAGCACCCCCCTAATAGTTTAATGCACAGAAACCCCCCTAATAGTGTTATGCACAGCACCCCCTAATAGTTTAATGCACGCACCCCCCCTAATAGTGTTATACACAGCACCCCCCTAATAGTGTTATACACAGCACCTCCCTAATAGTTTAATACACAGCACCCCCCTAATAGCTTAATACACAGCAACCCCTAATAGTTTAATACACAGCACCCCCCTAATAGTTTAATACACAGCACCCCCCTAATAGCTTAATACACAGCACCCCCTAATAGTTTAATACACAGCACCCCCCAATAGTGTTACACACAGCACCCCTCTAATAGTTTAATACGCAGCACCCCCCTAATAGTGTTATACACAGCACCCCCTAATAGTGTTATACACAGCACCCCCCTAATAGTGTTATACACAGCACCCCCTAATAGTTTAATACACAGCACCCCCCCTAATAGTGGTTATACACAGCACCCCCCTAATAGTTTAATACACAGCACCCCCCCTAATAGTGTTATACACAGCACCCCCCTAATAGTTTAATACACAGCACCCCCTAATAGTTTAATACACAGCACCCCCCTAATAGTGTTATACACAGCACCCCCCTAATAGTGTTCTACACAGCACCCTCTAATAGTTTAATACACAGCACCCCCTAATAGTGTTATACACAGTACCCCCCTAATAGTTTAATACACAGCACCCCCTAATAGTTTAATACATCACCCCCCTAATAGTTTAATACACAGCACCCCCTAATAGTGTTATACACAGCACCCCCCTAATAGTTTAATACACAGCACCCCCTAATAGTGTTATACACAGCACCCCCCTAATAGTTTAATGCACAGCACCCTCCTAATAGTTTAATGCACAGCACCCCCCTAATAGTTTAATGCACAGAACCCCCCTAATAGTGTTATGCACAGCACCCCCTAATAGTTTAATGCACAGCACCCCCCTAATAGTGTTATACACAGCACCCCCCTAATAGTGTTATACACAGCACCCCCCTAATAGTTTAAATACACAGCACCCCCCTAATAGCTTAATACACAGCAACCCCTAATAGTTTAATACACAGCACCCCCCTAATTGTTTAATACACAGCACCCCCCTAATAGCTTAATACACAGCACCCCCTAATAGTTTAATACACAGCACCCCCCAATAGTGTTATACACAGCACCCCTCTAATAGTTTAATACACAGCACCCCCCTAATAGTGTTATACACAGCACCCCCTAATAGTGTTATACACAGCACCCCCCTAATAGTGTTATACACAGCACCCCCTAATAGTTTAATACACAGCACCCCCTAATAGTGTTATACACAGCACCCCCCCTAATAGTGTTATACACAGCACCCCCCTAATAGTTTAATACACAGCACCCCCCTAATAGTGTTATACACAGAACCCCCCTAATAGTTTAATACACAGCACCCCCCTAATAGTGTTATACACAGCACCCCTCTAATAGTGTTATACACAGCACTCCCCAAATAGTTTAATACACAGCACCCCCATAATAGTGTTATACACAGCACCCCCCCTAATAGTGTTATACACAGCACCCCCCTAATAGTGTTATACACAGCACCCCCCTAATAGTTTAATACACAGCACCCCCCTAATAGTGTTATACACAGCACCCCCCTAATAGTTTAATACACAGCACCCCCTAATAGTGTTATACACAGCACCCCCCTAATAGTTTAATACACAGCACCCCCTAATAGTTTAATACACAGCACCCCCCTAATAGTGTTATACACAGCACCCCCCTAATAGTGTTCTACACAGCACCCTCTAATAGTTTAATACACAGCACCCCCTAATAGTGTTATACACAGCACTCCCCTAATAGTTTAATACACAGCACCCCCTAATAGTTTAATACACAGCACCCCCCTAATAGTTTAATACACAGCACACCCCTAATAGTGTTATACACAGCACCCCCCTAATAGTGAAATACACAGCACCCCCCTCCCCCCTAATAGTGTTATACACAGCACCCACCTAATAGTGTTATACACAGCACCCCCCTAATAGTTTTATACACAGCACCCCCCTAATAGTGTTATACACAGCACCCCCCTAATAGTTTAATACACAGCACCCCCCTAATAGTGTTATACACAGCACCCCCCTAATAGTGTTATACACAGCACCCCCCTAATAGTTTAATACACAGCACCCCCCTAATAGTTTAATACACAGCACCCCCCTAATAGCTTAATACACAGCACCCCCTAATAGTTTAATACACAGCACCCCCCAATAGTGTTATACACAGCACCCCTCTAATAGTTTAATACACAGCACCCCCCTAATAGCTTAATACACAGCACCCCCTAATAGTTTAATACACAGCACCCCCCTAATAGTGTTATACACAGCACCCCCCTAATAGTGTTCTACACAGCACCCTCTAATAGTTTAATACACAGCACCCCCCTAATAGTGTTATACACAGCACCCCCCTAATAGTTTAATACACAGCACCCCCTAATAGTTTAATACACAGCACCTACCTATTAGTTTAATAGACAGCACCCCCCTAATAGTTTAATAGACAGCAACCCCCTAATAGTTTAATAGACAGCACACCCCTAATAGTTTAATAGACAGCACACCCCTAATAGTTTAATACACAGCACCCCCCTAATAGTGTTATACACAGCACCCGCTAATAGTGTTATACACAGCACCCCCCTAATAGTGTTATACACAGCACCCCTCTAATAGTGTTATACACAGCACCCCCTAATAGTTTAATACACAGAACCCCCTAATAGTGTTATACACAGCACCCCCCTAATAGTTTAATACACAGCACCCCCCTAATAGTTTAATACACAGCACCCCCCTAACAGTTTAATACACAGCACCCCCCTAATAGTTTAATAGACAGCACCCCCCTAATAGTTTAATAGACAGCACCCCCCTAATAGTTTAATAGACAGCAACCCCCTAATAGTTTAATAGACAGCACCCCCCTAATAGTTTAATAGACAGCACACCTCTAATAGTTTAATAGACAGCACCCCCCTAATAGTTTAATAGACAGCACCGCCCTAATAGTTTAATACACAGCACCCCCCTAATAGTGTAATACACAGCACCCCCCTAATAGTTTAATACACAGCACCCCCCTAATAGTTTAATACACAGCACCCCCCATTAGTGTTATACACAGCACCCCTCTAATAGTTTAATACACAGCACCCCCCTAATAGTGTTATACACAGCACCCCCTAATAGTGTTATACACAGCACCCCCCTAATAGTTTAATACACAGCACCCCCTAATAGTTTAATACACAGCACCCCCCTAATAGTTTAATACACGGCACCCCCCTAATAGCTTAATACACAGCACCCCCTAATAGTTTAATACACAGCACCCCCCATTAGTGTTATACACAGCACCCCTCTAATAGTTTAATACACAGCACCCCCCTAATAGTGTTATACACAGCACCCCCTAATAGTGTTATACACAGCACCCCCCTAATAGTTTAATACACAGCACCCCCCTAATAGTTTAATACACAGCACCCCCCTAATAGTGTTATACACAGCACCCCCCTAATAGTGTTCTACACAGCACCCTCTAATAGTTTAATACACAGCACCCCCTAATAGTGTTATACACAGCACTCCCCTAATAGTTTAATACACAGCACCCCCTAATAGTTTAATACACAGCACCCCCCCAATTAGTTTAATACACAGCACCCCCCTAATAGTGTTATACACAGCACCCCCCTAATAGTTTAATACACAGCACCCCCTAATAGTGTTATACACAGCACCCCCCTAATAGTGTTATACACAGCACCCCCCTAATAGTTTAATACACAGCACCCCCCTAATAGTTTAATACACAGCACCCCCCTAATAGCTTAATACACAGCACCCCCTAATAGTTTAATACACAGCACCCCCCAATAGTGTTATACACAGCACCCCTCTAATAGTTTAATACACAGCACCCCCCTAATAGCTTAATACACAGCACCCCCTAATAGTTTAATACACAGCACCCCCCTAATAGTGTTATACACAGAACCCCCCTAATAGTGTTCTACACAGCACCCTCTAATAGTTTAATACACAGCACCCCCTAATAGTGTTATACACAGCACCCCCCTAATAGTTTAATACACAGCACCCCCTAATAGTTTAATACACAGCACCCCCCTATTAGTTTAATAGACAGCACCCCCCTAATAGTTTAATAGACAGCAACCCCCTAATAGTTTAATAGACAGCACACCCCTAATAGTTTAATAGACAGCACACCCCTAATAGTTTAATACACAGCACCCCCCTAATAGTGTTATACACAGCACCCGCTAATAGTGTTATACACAGCACCCCCCTAATAGTGTTATACACAGCACCCCTCTAATAGTGTTATACACAGCACCCCCTAATAGTTTAATACACAGCACCCCCTAATAGTGTTATACACAGCACCCCCCTAATAGTTTAATACACAGCACCCCCCTAATAGTTTAATACACAGCACCCCCTAATAGTTTAATACACAGCACCTCCCTAATAGTTTAATAGACAGCACCCCCCTAATAGTTTAATAGACAGCACCCCCCTAATAGATTAATAGACAGCAACCCCCTAATAGTTTAATAGACAGCACCCCCCTAATAGTTTAATAGACAGCACACCTCTAATAGTTTAATAGACAGCACCCCCCTAATAGTTTAATAGACAGCACCGCCCTAATAGTATAATACACAGCACCCCCCTAATAGTGTAATACACAGCACCCCCCTAATAGTTTAATACACAGCACCCCCCTAATAGTGTTATACACAGCACCCCCCTAATAGTGTTATACACAGCACCCCCCTAATAGTTTAATACACAGCACCCCCTAATAGTTTAATACACAGCACCCCCCTAATAGTTTAATACACAGCACCCCCTAATAGTTTAATACACAGCACCCCCCAATAGTGTTATACACAGCACCCCTCTAATAGTTTAATACACAGCACCCCCCTAATAGTGTTATACACAGCACCCCCTAATAGTGTTACACACAGCACCCCCCTAATAGTGTTATACACAGCACCCCCCTAATAGTGTTATACACAGCACCCCCTAATAGTTTAATACACAGTACCCCCTAATAGTGTTATACACAGCACCCCCCTAATAGTGTTATACACAGCACCCCCCTAATAGTTTAATACACAGCACCCCCCTAATAGTGTAATACACAGCACCCCCCCTAATAGTGTTATACACAGCACCCCCCTAATAGTTTAATAAACAGCATCCCCCTAATAGTTTAATACACAGCACCCCCTAAAAGTGTTATACACAGCACCCCCCTAATAGTTTAATACACAGCACCCCCCTAATAGTGTTATACACAGCACCCCCCTAATAGTTTAATGCACAGCACACTCCTAATAGTTTAATGCACAGCACCCCCCTAATAGTTTAATGCACAGCACCCCCCTAATAGTGTTATGCACAGCACCCCCCTAATAGTTTAATGCACAGCACCCCCCTAATAGTGTTATACACAGCACCCCCCTAATAGTGTTATACACAGAACCCCCCTAATAGTTCAATACACAGCACCCCCCTAATAGCTTAATAAACAGCACCCCCTAATAGTTTAATACACAGCACCCCCCTAATAGTTTAATACACAGCACCCCCCTAATAGCTTAATACACAGCACCCCCTAATAGTTTAATACACAGCACCCCCCATTAGTGTTATACACAGCACCCCTCTAATAGTTTAATACACAGCACCCCCCTAATAGTGTTATACACAGCACCCCCTAATAGTGTTATACACAGCACCCCCCCTAATAGTGTTATACACAGCACCCCCTAATAGTTTAATACACAGCACCCCCTAATAGTGTTATACACAGCACCCCCCTAATAGTGTTATACACAGCAGCCCCCTAATAGTTTATACACAGCACCCCCCTAATAGTGTTATACACAGCACCCCCCTAATAGTTTAATACACAGCACCCCCCTAATAGTGTTATACACAGCACCCCCCTAATAGTGTTATACACAGCACCCCCCCTAATAGTTTAATACACAGCACCCCCCTAATAGTGTTATACACAGCACCCCCCTAATAGTTTAATACACAGCACCCCCCTAATAGTGTTATACACAGCACCCCCCTAATAGTTTAATACACAGCATCCCCTAATAGTTTAATACACAGCACCCCCCTAATAGTGTTATACACAGCACCCCCCTAATAGTGTTCTACACAGCACCCTCTAATAGTTTAATACACAGCACCCCCTAATAGTGTTATACACAGCACCCCCCTAATAGTTTAATACACAGCACCCCCTAATAGTTTAATACACAGCACCCCCCTAATAGTTTAATACACAGCACCCTCTAATAGTGTTATACACAGCACCCCCCTAATAGTTTAATACACAGCACCCCCCTATTAGTGTTATACACAGCACCCCCCTAATAGTTTAATACACAGCACCCCCTAATAGTTTAATACATCACCCCCCTAATAGTTTAATACACAGCACCCCCTAATAGTGTTATACACAGCACCCCCCTAATAGTTTAATACACAGCACCCCCCTAATAGTGTTATACACAGCACCCCCCTAATAGTTTAATGCACAGCACCCCCCTAATAGTTTAATGCACAGCACCCCCCTAATAGTTTAATGCACAGAACCCCCCTAATAGTGTTATGCACAGCACCCCCTAATAGTTTAATGCACAGCACCCCCCTAATAGTGTTATACACAGCACCCCTCTAATAGTGTTATACACAGCACCTCCCTAATAGTTTAATACACAGCACCCCCCTAATAGCTTAATACACAGCAACCCCTAATAGTTTAATACACAGCACCCCCCTAATAGTTTAATACACAGCACCCCCCTAATAGCTTAATACACAGCACCCCCTAATAGTTTAATACACAGCACCCCCCAATAGTGTTATACACAGCACCCCTCTAATAGTTTAATACGCAGCACCCCCCTAATAGTGTTATACACAGCACCCCCTAATAGTGTTATACACAGCACCCCCCTAATAGTGTTATACACAGCACCCCCTAATAGTTTAATACACAGCACCCCCCTAATAGTGTTATACACAGCACCCCCCTAATAGTTTAATACACAGCACCCCCCCTAATAGTGTTATACACAGCACCCCCCTAATAATTTAATACACAGCACCCCCTAATAGTTTAATACACAGCACCCCCCTAATAGTGTTATACACAGCACCCCCCTAATAGTGTTCTACACAGCACCCTCTAATAGTTTAATACACAGCACCCCCTAATAGTGTTATACACAGTACCCCCCTAATAGTTTAATACACAGCACCCCCTAATAGTTTAATACATCACCCCCCTAATAGTTTAATACACAGCACCCTCTAATAGTGTTATACACAGCACCCCCCTAATAGTTTAATACACAGCACCCCCCTAATAGTGTTATACACAGCACCCCCCTAATAGTTTAATGCACAGCACCCTCCTAATAGTTTAATGCACAGCACCCCCCTAATAGTTTAATGCACAGAACCCCCCTAATAGTGTTATGCACAGCACCCCCTAATAGTTTAATGCACAGCACCCCCCTAATAGTGTTATACACAGCACCCCCCTAATAGTGTTATACACAGCACCCCCCCTAATAGTTTAATACACAGCACCCCCCTAATAGCTTAATACACAGCAACCCCTAATAGTATAATACACAGCACCCCCCTAATTGTTTAATACACAGCACCCCCCTAATAGCTTAATACACAGCACCCCCTAATAGTTTAATACACAGCACCCCCCAATAGTGTTATACACAGCACCCCTCTAATAGTTTAATACGCAGCACCCCCCTAATAGTGTTATACACAGCACCCCCTAATAGTGTTATACACAGCACCCCCCTAAAAAAGTTATACACAGCACCCCCTAATAGTTTAATACACAGCACCCCCTAATAGTGTTATACACAGCACCCCCCCTAATAGTGTTATACACAGCACCCCCCTAATAGTTTAATACACAGCACCCCCCTAATAGTGTTATACACAGCACCCCCCTAATAGTTTAATACACAGCACCCCCCTAATAGTGTTATACACAGCACCCCTCTAATAGTGTTATACACAGCACTCCCCAAATAGTTTAATACACAGCACCCCCCTAATAGTGTTATACACAGCACCCCCCTAATAGTGTTATACACAGCACCCCCCTAATAGTGTTATACACAGCACCCCCCTAATAGTTTAATACACAGCACCCCCCTAATAGTGTTATACACAGCACCCCCCTAATAGTTTAATACACAGCACCCCCTAATAGTGTTATACACAGCACCCCCCTAATAGTTTAATACACAGCACCCCCTAATAGTTTAATACACAGCACCCCCCTAATAGTGTTATACACAGCACCCCCCTAATAGTGTTCTACACAGCACCCTCTAATAGTTTAATACACAGCACCCCCTAATAGTGTTATACACAGCACTCCCCTAATAGTTTAATACACAGCACCCCCTAATAGTTTAATACACAGCACCCCCCTAATAGTTTAATACACAGCACACCCCTAATAGTGTTATACACAGCACCCCCCTAATAGTGTAATACACAGCACCCCCCTAATAGTGTTATACACAGCACCCACCTAATAGTGTTATACACAGCACCCCCCTAATAGTTTTATACACAGCACCCCCCTAATAGTGTTATACACAGCACCCCCCTAATAGTTTAATACACAGCACCCCCCTAATAGTGTTATACACAGCACCCCCCTAATAGTGTTATACACAGCACCCCCCTAATAGTTTAATACACAGCACCCCCTAATAGTTTAATACACAGCACCCCCCTAATAGCTTAATACACAGCACCCCCTAATAGTTTAATACACAGCACCCCCCAATAGTGTTATACACAGCACCCCTCTAATAGTTTAATACACAGCACCCCCCTAATAGCTTAATACACAGCACCCCCTAATAGTTTAATACACAGCACCCCCCTAATAGTGTTATACACAGCACCCCCCTAATAGTGTTCTACACAGCACCCTCTAATAGTTTAATACACAGCACCCCCTAATAGTGTTATACACAGCACCCCCCTAATAGTTTAATACACAGCACCCCCTAATAGTTTAATACACAGCACCCCCTATTAGTTTAATAGACAGCACCCCCCTAATAGTTTAATAGACAGCAACCCCCTAATAGTTTAATAGACAGCACACCCCTAATAGTTTAATAGACAGCACACCCCTAATAGTTTAATACACAGCACCCCCCTAATAGTGTTATACACAGCACCCGCTAATAGTGTTATACACAGCACCCCCCTAATAGTGTTATACACAGCACCCCTCTAATAGTGTTATACACAGCACGCCCTAATAGTTTAATACACAGCACCCCCCTAATAGTGTTATACACAGCACCCCCCTAATAGTTTAATACACAGCACCCCCTAATAGTTTAATACACAGCACCCCCCTAATAGTTTAATACACAGCACCCCCTAATAGTTTAATACACAGCACCCCCCAATAGTGTTATACACAGCACCCCTCTAATAGTTTAATACACAGCACCCCCCTAATAGTGTTATACATAGCACCCCCTAATAGTGTTATACACAGCACCCCCCTAATAGTGTTATACACAGCACCCCCCTAATAGTGTTATACACAGCACCCCCTAATAGTTTAATACACAGTACCCCCTAATAGTGTTATACACAGCACCCCCCTAATAGTGTTATACACAGCACCCCCCTAATAGTTTAATACACAGCACCCCCCTAATAGTGTAATACACAGCACCCCCCCTAATAGTGTTATACACAGCACCCCCCTAATAGTTTAATAAACAGCATCCCCCTAATAGTTTAATACACAGCACCCCCTAAAAGTGTTATACACAGCACCCCCCTAATAGTTTAATACACAGCACCCCCCTAATAGTGTTATACACAGCACCCCCCTAATAGTTTAATGCACAGCACCCTCCTAATAGTTTAATGCACAGCACCCCCCTAATAGTTTAATGCACAGCACCCCCCCTAATAGTGTTATGCACAGCACCCCCCTAATAGTTTAATGCACAGCACCCCCTAATAGTGTTATACACAGCACCCCCCTAATAGTGTTATACACAGAACCCCCCTAATAGTTCAATACACAGCACCCCCCTAATAGCTTAATAAACAGCACCCCCTAATAGTTTAATACACAGCACCCCCCTAATAGTTTAATACACAGCACCCCCCTAATAGCTTAATACACAGCACCCCCTAATAGTTTAATACACAGCACCCCCCATTAGTGTTATACACAGCACCCCTCTAATAGTTTAATACACAGCACCCCCCTAATAGTGTTATACACAGCACCCCCTAATAGTGTTATACACAGCACCCCCCTAATAGTGTTATACACAGCACCCCCTAATAGTTTAATACACAGCACCCCCTAATAGTGTTATACACAGCACCCCTCTAATAGTTTAATACGCCAGCACCCCCCTAATAGTGTTATACACAGCACCCCCTAATAGTGTTATACACAGCACCCCCCTAATAGTGTTATACACAGCACCCCCTAATAGTTTAATACACAGCACCCCCTAATAGTGTTATACACAGCACCCCCCCTAATAGTGTTATACACAGCACCCCCCTAATAGTTTAATACACAGCACCCCCCTAATAGTGTTATACACAGCACCCCCCCTAATAGTTTAATACACAGCACCCCCCTAATAGTGTTATACACAGCACCCCTCTAATAGTGTTATACACAACACTCCCCAAATAGTTTAATACACAGCACCCCCCTAATAGTGTTATACACAGCACCCCCCTAATAGTTTAATACACAGCACCCCCCTAATAGTGTTATACACAGCACCCCCCTAATAGTTTAATACACAGCACCCCCTAATAGTGTTATACACAGCACCCCCCTAATAGTTTAATACACAGCACCCCCTAATAGTTTAATACACAGCACCCCCCTAATAGTGTTATACACAGCACCCCCCTAATAGTGTTCTACACAGCACCCTCTAATAGTTTAATACACAGCACCCCCCTAATAGTGTTATACACAGCACTCCCCTAATAGTTTAATACACAGCACCCCCTAATAGTTTAATACACAGCACCCCCCTAATAGTTTAATACACAGCACACCCCTAATAGTGTTATACACAGCACCCCTCTAATAGTGTAATACACAGCACCCCCCTAATAGTGTTATACACAGCACCCACCTAATAGTGTTATACACAGCACCCCCCTAATAGTTTTATACACAGCACCCCCCTAATAGTGTTATACACAGCACCCCCCTAATAGTTTAATACACAGCACCCCCCTAATAGTGTTATACACAGCACCCCCCTAATAGTGTTATACACAGCACCCCCCTAATAGTTTAATACACAGCACCCCCTAATAGTTTAATACACAGCACCCCCCTAATAGCTTAATACACAGCACCCCCTAATAGTTTAATACACAGCACCCCCCAATAGTGTTATACACAGCACCCCTCTAATAGTTTAATACACAGCACCCCCCTAATAGCTTAATACACAGCACCCCCTAATAGTTTAATACACAGCACCCCCCTAATAGTGTTATACACAGCACCCCCCTAATAGTGTTCTACACAGCACCCTCTAATAGTTTAATACACAGCACCCCCCTAATAGTGTTATACACAGCACCCCCCTAATAGTTTAATACACAGCACCCCCTAATAGTTTAATACACAGCACCCCCTATTAGTTTAATAGACAGCACCCCCCTAATAGTTTAATAGACAGCAACCCCCTAATAGTTTAATAGACAGCACACCCCTAATAGTTTAATAGACAGCACACCCCTAATAGTTTAATACACAGCACCCCCCTAATAGTGTTATACACAGCACCCGCTAATAGTGTTATACACAGCACCCCCCTAATAGTGTTATACACAGCACCCCTCTAATAGTGTTATACACAGCACCCCCTAATAGTTTAATACACAGCACCCCCCTAATAGTGTTATACACAGCACCCCCCTAATAGTGTTATACACAGCACCCCCCTAATAGTTTAATACACAGCACCCCCTAATAGTTTAATACACAGCACCCCCCTAATAGTTTAATACACAGCACCCCCTAATAGTTTAATACACAGCACCCCCCAATAGTGTTATACACAGCACCCCTCTAATAGTTTAATACACAGCACCCCCCTAATAGTGTTATACATAGCACCCCCTAATAGTGTTATACACAGCACCCCCCTAATAGTGTTATACACAGCACCCCCCCTAATAGTGTTATACACAGCACCCCCTAATAGTTTAATACACAGTACCCCCTAATAGTGTTATACACAGCACCCCCCTAATAGTGTTATACACAGCACCCCCCTAATAGTTTAATACACAGCACCCCCCTAATAGTGTAATACACAGCACCCCCCCTAATAGTGTTATACACAGCACCCCCCTAATAGTTTAATAAACAGCATCCCCCTAATAGTTTAATACACAGCACCCCCTAAAAGTGTTATACACAGCACCCCCCTAATAGTTTAATACACAGCACCCCCCTAATAGTGTTATACACAGCACCCCCCTAATAGTTTAATGCACAGCACCCTCCTAATAGTTTAATGCACAGCACCCCCCTAATAGTTTAATGCACAGCACCCCCCTAATAGTGTTATGCACAGCACCCCCTAATAGTTTAATGCACAGCACCCCCCTAATAGTGTTATACACAGCACCCCCCTAATAGTGTTATACACAGAACCCCCCTAATCGTTCAATACACAGCACCCCCCTAATAGCTTAATAAACAGCACCCCCTAATAGTTTAATACACAGCACCCCCCTAATAGTTTAATACACAGCACCCCCCTAATAGCTTAATACACAGCACCCCCTAATAGTTTAATACACAGCACCCCCCATTAGTGTTATACACAGCACCCCTCTAATAGTTTAATACACAGCACCCCCCTAATAGTGTTATACACAGCACCCCCTAATAGTGTTATACACAGCACCCCCCTAATAGTGTTATACACAGCACCCCCTAATAGTTTAATACACAGCAACCCCCTAATAGTGTTATACACAGCACCCCCCTAATAGTGTTATACACAGCAGCCCCCTAATAGTTTAATACACAGCACCCCCCTAATAGTGTTATACACAGCACCCCCCTAATAGTTTAATACACAGCACCCCCCTAATAGTGTTATACACAGCACCCCCCTAATAGTGTTATACACAGCACCCCCCCTAATAGTTTAATACACAGCACCCCCCTAATAGTGTTATACACAGCACCCCCCTAATAGTTTAATACACAGCACCCCCCTAATAGTGTTATACACAGCACCCCCCTAATAGTTTAATACACAGCATCCCCTAATAGTTTAATACACAGCACCCCCCTAATAGTGTTATACACAGCACCCCCCTAATAGTGTTCTACACAGCACCCTCTAATAGTTTAATACACAGCACCCCCTAATAGTGTTATACACAGCACCCCCCTAATAGTTTAATACACAGCACCCCCTAATAGTTTAATACACAGCACCCCCCTAATAGTTTAATACACAGCACCCTCTAATAGTGTTATACACAGCACCCCCCTAATAGTTTAATACACAGCACCCCCCTATTAGTGTTATACACAGCACCCCCCTAATAGTTTAATACACAGCACCCCCTAATAGTTTAATACATCACCCCCCTAATAGTTTAATACACAGCACCCCCTAATAGTGTTATACACAGCACCCCCCTAATAGTTTAATACACAGCACCCCCCTAATAGTGTTATACACAGCACCCCCCTAATAGTTTAATGCACAGCACCCCCCTAATAGTTTAATGCACAGCACCCCCCTAATAGTTTAATGCACAGAACCCCCCTAATAGTGTTATGCACAGCACCCCCTAATAGTTTAATGCACAGCACCCCCCTAATAGTGTTATACACAGCACCCCTCTAATAGTGTTATACACAGCACCTCCCTAATAGTTTAATACACAGCACCCCCCTAATAGCTTAATACACAGCAACCCCTAATAGTTTAATACACAGCACCCCCCTAATAGTTTAATACACAGCACCCCCCTAATAGCTTAATACACAGCACCCCCTAATAGTTTAATACACAGCACCCCCCAATAGTGTTATACACAGCACCCCTCTAATAGTTTAATACGCAGCACCCCCCTAATAGTGTTATACACAGCACCCCCTAATAGTGTTATACACAGCACCCCCCTAATAGTGTTATACACAGCACCCCCTAATAGTTTAATACACAGCACCCCCCTAATAGTGTTATACACAGCACCCCCCTAATAGTTTAATACACAGCACCCCCCTAATAGTGTTATACACAGCACCCCCCTAATAATTTAATACACAGCACCCCCTAATAGTTTAATACACAGCACCCCCCTAATAGTGTTATACACAGCACCCCCCTAATAGTGTTCTACACAGCACCCTCTAATAGTTTAATACACAGCACCCCCTAATAGTGTTATACACAGTACCCCCCTAATAGTTTAATACACAGCACCCCCTAATAGTTTAATACATCACCCCCCTAATAGTTTAATACACAGCACCCTCTAATAGTGTTATACACAGCACCCCCCTAATAGTTTAATACACAGCACCCCCCTAATAGTGTTATACACAGCACCCCCCTAATAGTTTAATGCACAGCACCCTCCTAATAGTTTAATACACAGCACCCCCCTAATAGTTTAATGCACAGAACCCCCCTAATAGTGTTATGCACAGCACCCCCTAATAGTTTAATGCACAGCACCCCCCTAATAGTGTTATACACAGCACCCCCCTAATAGTGTTATACACAGCACCCCCCTAATAGTTTAATACACAGCACCCCCCTAATAGCTTAATACACAGCAACCCCTAATAGTATAATACACAGCACCCCCCTAATTGTTTAATACACAGCACCCCCCTAATAGCTTAATACACAGCACCCCCTAATAGTTTAATACACAGCACCCCCCAATAGTGTTATACACAGCACCCCTCTAATAGTTTAATACGCAGCACCCCCCTAATAGTGTTATACACAGCACCCCCTAATAGTGTTATACACAGCACCCCCCTAAAAGTGTTATACACAGCACCCCCTAATAGTTTAATACACAGCACCCCCTAATAGTGTTATACACAGCACCCCCCCTAATAGTGTTATACACAGCACCCCCCTAATAGTTTAATACACAGCACCCCCCCTAATAGTGTTATACACAGCACCCCCCTAATAGTTTAATACACAGCACCCCCCTAATAGTGTTATACACAGCACCCCTCTAATAGTGTTATACACAGCACTCCCCAAATAGTTTAATACACAGCACCCCCCTAATAGTGTTATACACAGCACCCCCCTAATAGTGTTATACACAGCACCCCCCTAATAGTGTTATACACAGCACCCCCCTAATAGTTTAATACACAGCACCCCCCTAATAGTGTTATACACAGCACCCCCCTAATAGTTTAATACACAGCACCCCCTAATAGTGTTATACACAGCACCCCCCTAATAGTTTAATACACAGCACCCCCTAATAGTTTAATACACAGCACCCCCCTAATAGTGTTATACACAGCACCCCCCTAATAGTGTTCTACACAGCACCCTCTAATAGTTTAATACACAGCACCCCCTAATAGTGTTATACACAGCACTCCCCTAATAGTTTAATACACAGCACCCCCTAATAGTTTAATACACAGCACCCCCCTAATAGTTTAATACACAGCACACCCCTAATAGTGTTATACACAGCAACCCCCCTAATAGTGTAATACACAGCACCCCCCTAATAGTGTTATACACAGCACCCACCTAATAGTGTTATACACAGCACCCCCCTAATAGTTTTATACACAGCACCCCCCTAATAGTGTTATACACAGCACCCCCCTAATAGTTTAATACACAGCACCCCCCTAATAGTGTTATACACAGCACCCCCCTAATAGTGTTATACACAGCACCCCCCTAATAGTTTAATACACAGCACCCCCTAATAGTTTAATACACAGCACCCCCCTAATAGCTTAATACACAGCACCCCCTAATAGTTTAATACACAGCACCCCCCAATAGTGTTATACACAGCACCCCTCTAATAGTTTAATACACAGCACCCCCCTAATAGCTTAATACACAGCACCCCCTAATAGTTTAATACACAGCACCCCCCTAATAGTGTTATACACAGCACCCCCCTAATAGTGTTCTACACAGCACCCTCTAATAGTTTAATACACAGCACCCCCTAATAGTGTTATACACAGCACCCCCCTAATAGTTTAATACACAGCACCCCCTAATAGTTTAATACACAGCACCCCCTATTAGTTTAATAGACAGCACCCCCCTAATAGTTTAATAGACAGCAACCCCCTAATAGTTTAATAGACAGCACACCCCTAATAGTTTAATAGACAGCACACCCCTAATAGTTTAATACACAGCACCCCCCTAATAGTGTTATACACAGCACCCGCTAATAGTGTTATACACAGCACCCCCCTAATAGTGTTATACACAGCACCCCTCTAATAGTGTTATACACAGCACGCCCTAATAGTTTAATACACAGCACCCCCCTAATAGTGTTATACACAGCACCCCCCTAATAGTGTTATACACAGCACCCCCCTAATAGTTTAATACACAGCACCCCCTAATAGTTTAATACACAGCACCCCCCTAATAGTTTAATACACAGCACCCCCTAATAGTTTAATACACAGCACCCCCCAATAGTGTTATACACAGCACCCCTCTAATAGTTTAATACACAGCACCCCCCTAATAGTGTTATACATAGCACCCCCTAATAGTGTTATACACAGCACCCCCCTAATAGTGTTATACACAGCACCCCCCTAATAGTGTTATACACAGCACCCCCTAATAGTTTAATACACAGTACCCCCTAATAGTGTTATACACAGCACCCCCCTAATAGTGTTATACACAGCACCCCCCTAATAGTTTAATACACAGCACCCCCCTAATAGTGTAATACACAGCACCCCCCCTAATAGTGTTATACACAGCACCCCCCTAATAGTTTAATAAACAGCATCCCCCTAATAGTTTAATACACAGCACCCCCTAAAAGTGTTATACACAGCACCCCCCTAATAGTTTAATACACAGCACCCCCCTAATAGTGTTATACACAGCACCCCCCCTAATAGTTTAATGCACAGCACCCTCCTAATAGTTTAATGCACAGCACCCCCCTAATAGTTTAATGCACAGCACCCCCCTAATAGTGTTATGCACAGCACCCCCCTAATAGTTTAATGCACAGCACCCCCCTAATAGTGTTATACACAGCACCCCCCTAATAGTGTTATACACAGAACCCCCCTAATAGTTCAATACACAGCACCCCCCTAATAGCTTAATAAACAGCACCCCCTAATAGTTTAATACACAGCACCCCCCTAATAGTTTAATACACAGCACCCCCCTAATAGCTTAATACACAGCACCCCCTAATAGTTTAATACACAGCACCCCCCATTAGTGTTATACACAGCACCCCTCTAATAGTTTAATACACAGCACCCCCCTAATAGTGTTATACACAGCACCCCCTAATAGTGTTATACACAGCACCCCCCTAATAGTGTTATACACAGCACCCCCTAATAGTTTAATACACAGCACCCCCTAATAGTGTTATACACAGCACCCCCCTAATAGTGTTATACACAGCACCCCCCTAATAGTTTAATACACAGCACCCCCCTAATAGTGTTATACACAGCACCCCCTAATAGTGTTATACACAGCACCCCCCTAATAGTGTTATACACAGCACCCCCTAATAGTTTAATACACAGCACCCCCCCTAAAAGTGTTATACACAGCACCCCCCTAATAGTTTAATACACAGCACCCCCCTAATAGTGTTATACACAGCACCCCCCTAATAATTTAATACACAGCACCCCCTAATAGTTTAATACACAGCACCCCCCTAATAGTGTTATACACAGCACCCCCCTAATAGTGTTCTACACAGCACCCTCTAATAGTTTAATACACAGCACCCCCTAATAGTGTTATACACAGTACCCCCCTAATAGTTTAATACACAGCACCCCCTAATAGTTTAATACATCACCCCCCTAATAGTTTAATACACAGCACCCTCTAATAGTGTTATACACAGCACCCCCCTAATAGTTTAATACACAGCACCCCCATAATAGTGTTATACACAGCACCCCCCTAATAGTTTAATGCACAGCACCCTCCTAATAGTTTAATGCACAGCACCCCCCTAATAGTTTAATGCACAGAACCCCCCTAATAGTGTTATGCACAGCACCCCCTAATAGTTTAATGCACAGCACCCCCCTAATAGTGTTATACACAGCACCCCCCTAATAGTGTTATACACAGCACCCCCCTAATAGTTTAATACACAGCACCCCCCTAATAGCTTAATACACAGCAACCCCTAATAGTATAATACACAGCACCCCCCTAATTGTTTAATACACAGCACCCCCCTAATAGCTTAATACACAGCACCCCCTAATAGTTTAATACACAGCACCCCCCAATAGTGTTATACACAGCACCCCTCTAATAGTTTAATACGCAGCACCCCCCCTAATAGTGTTATACACAGCACCCCCTAATAGTGTTATACACAGCACCCCCCTAAAAGTGTTATACACAGCACCCCCTAATAGTTTAATACACAGCACCCCCCTAATAGTGTTATACACAGCACCCCCCCTAATAGTGTTATACACAGCACCCCCCTAATAGTTTAATACACAGCACCCCCCTAATAGTGTTATACACAGCACCCCCCTAATAGTTTAATACACAGCACCCCCCTAATAGTGTTATACACAGCACCCCTCTAATAGTGTTATACACAGCACTCCCCAAATAGTTTAATACACAGCACCCCCCTAATAGTGTTATACACAGCACCCCCCTAATAGTGTTATACACAGCACCCCCCTAATAGTGTTATACACAGCACCCCCCTAATAGTTTAATACACAGCACCCCCCTAATAGTGTTATACACAGCACCCCCCTAATAGTTTAATACACAGCACCCCCTAATAGTGTTATACACAGCACCCCCCTAATAGTTTAATACACAGCACCCCCTAATAGTTTAATACACAGCACCCCCCTAATAGTGTTATACACAGCACCCCCCTAATAGTGTTCTACACAGCACCCTCTAATAGTTTAATACACAGCACCCCCTAATAGTGTTATACACAGCACTCCCCTAATAGTTTAATACACAGCACCCCCTAATAGTTTAATACACAGCACCCCCCTAATAGTTTAATACACAGCACACCCCTAATAGTGTTATACACAGCACCCCCCTAATAGTGTAATACACAGCACCCCCCTAATAGTGTTATACACAGCACCCACCTAATAGTGTTATACACAGCACCCCCCTAATAGTTTTATACACAGCACCCCCCTAATAGTGTTATACACAGCACCCCCCTAATAGTTTAATACACAGCACCCCCCTAATAGTGTTATACACAGCACCCCCCTAATAGTGTTATACACAGCACCCCCCCTAATAGTTTAATACACAGCACCCCCTAATAGTTTAATACACAGCACCCCCCTAATAGCTTAATACACAGCACCCCCTAATAGTTTAATACACAGCACCCCCCAATAGTGTTATACACAGCACCCCTCTAATAGTTTAATACACAGCACCCCCCTAATAGCTTAATACACAGCACCCCCTAATAGTTTAATACACAGCACCCCCCTAATAGTGTTATACACAGCACCCCCCTAATAGTGTTCTACACAGCACCCTCTAATAGTTTAATACACAGCACCCCCTAATAGTGTTATACACAGCACCCCCCTAATAGTTTAATACACAGCACCCCCTAATAGTTTAATACACAGCACCCCCTATTAGTTTAATAGACAGCACCCCCCTAATAGTTTAATAGACAGCAACCCCCTAATAGTTTAATAGACAGCACACCCCTAATAGTTTAATAGACAGCACACCCCTAATAGTTTAATACACAGCACCCCCCTAATAGTGTTATACACAGCACCCGCTAATAGTGTTATACACAGCACCCCCTAATAGTGTTATACACAGCACCCCTCTAATAGTGTTATACACAGCACGCCCTAATAGTTTAATACACAGCACCCCCCTAATAGTGTTATACACAGCACCCCCCTAATAGTGTTATACACAGCACCCCCCTAATAGTTTAATACACAGCACCCCCTAATAGTTTAATACACAGCACCCCCCTAATAGTTTAATACACAGCACCCCCTAATAGTTTAATACACAGCACCCCCCAATAGTGTTATACACAGCACCCCTCTAATAGTTTAATACACAGCACCCCCCTAATAGTGTTATACATAGCACCCCCTAATAGTGTTATACACAGCACCCCCCTAATAGTGTTATACACAGCACCCCCCTAATAGTGTTATACACAGCACCCCCTAATAGTTTAATACACAGTACCCCCTAATAGTGTTATACACAGCACCCCCCTAATAGTGTTATACACAGCACCCCCCTAATAGTTTAATACACAGCACCCCCCTAATAGTGTAATACACAGCACCCCCCCTAATAGTGTTATACACAGCACCCCCCTAATAGTTTAATAAACAGCATCCCCCTAATAGTTTAATACACAGCACCCCCTAAAAGTGTTATACACAGCACCCCCCTAATAGTTTAATACACAGCACCCCCCTAATAGTGTTATACACAGCACCCCCCTAATAGTTTAATGCACAGCACCCTCCTAATAGTTTAATGCACAGCACCCCCCTAATAGTTTAATGCACAGCACCCCCCTAATAGTGTTATGCACAGCACCCCCCTAATAGTTTAATGCACAGCACCCCCCTAATAGTGTTATACACAGCACCCCCCTAATAGTGTTATACACAGAACCCCCCTAATAGTTCAATACACAGCACCCCCCTAATAGCTTAATAAACAGCACCCCCTAATAGTTTAATACACAGCACCCCCCTAATAGTTTAATACACAGCACCCCCCTAATAGCTTAATACACAGCACCCCCTAATAGTTTAATACACAGCACCCCCCATTAGTGTTATACACAGCACCCCTCTAATAGTTTAATACACAGCACCCCCCTAATAGTGTTATACACAGCACCCCCTAATAGTGTTATACACAGCACCCCCCTAATAGTGTTATACACAGCACCCCCTAATAGTTTAATACACAGCACCCCCTAATAGTGTTATACACAGCACCCCCCTAATAGTGTTATACACAGCACCCCCCTAATAGTTTAATACACAGCACCCCCCTAATAGTGTTATACACAGCACCCCCCTAATAGTTTAATACACAGCACCCCCCTAATAGTGTTATACACAGCACCCCCCTAATAGTGTTATACACAGCACCCCCCCTAATAGTTTAATACACAGCACCCCCCTAATAGTGTTATACACAGCACCCCCCTAATAGCTTAATACACAGCACCCCCTAATAGTTTAATACACAGCACCCCCCAATAGTGTTATACACAGCACCCCTCTAATAGTTTAATACGCAGCACCCCCCTAATAGTGTTATACACAGCACCCCCTAATAGTGTTATACACAGCACCCCCCTAATAGTGTTATACACAGCACCCCCTAATAGTTTAATACACAGCACCCCCTAATAGTGTTATACACAGCACCCCCCCTAATAGTGTTATACACAGCACCCCCCTAATAGTTTAATACACAGCACCCCCCTAATAGTGTTATACACAGCACCCCCCTAATAGTTTAATACACAGCACCCCCCTAATAGTGTTATACACAGCACCCCTCTAATAGTGTTATACACAGCACTCCCCAAATAGTTTAATACACAGCACCCCCCTAATAGTGTTATACACAGCACCCCCCTAATAGTGTTATACACAGCACCCCCCTAATAGTGTTATACACAGCACCCCCCTAATAGTTTAATACACAGCACCCCCCTAATAGTGTTATACACAGCACCCCCCTAATAGTTTAATACACAGCACCCCCTAATAGTGTTATACACAGCACCCCCCTAATAGTTTAATACACAGCACCCCCTAATAGTTTAATACACAGCACCCCCCTAATAGTGTTATACACAGCACCCCCCTAATAGTGTTCTACACAGCACCCTCTAATAGTTTAATACACAGCACCCCCTAATAGTGTTATACACAGCACTCCCCTAATAGTTTAATACACAGCACCCCCTAATAGTTTAATACACAGCACCCCCCTAATAGTTTAATACACAGCACACCCCTAATAGTGTTATACACAGCACCCCTCTAATAGTGTAATACACAGCACCCCCCTAATAGTGTTATACACAGCACCCACCTAATAGTGTTATACACAGCACCCCCCTAATAGTTTTATACACAGCACCCCCCTAATAGTGTTATACACAGCACCCCCCTAATAGTTTAATACACAGCACCCCCCTAATAGTGTTATACACAGCACCCCCCTAATAGTGTTATACACAGCACCCCCCTAATAGTTTAATACACAGCACCCCCTAATAGTTTAATACACAGCACCCCCCTAATAGCTTAATACACAGCACCCCCTAATAGTTTAATACACAGCACCCCCCAATAGTGTTATACACAGCACCCCTCTAATAGTTTAATACACAGCACCCCCCTAATAGCTTAATACACAGCACCCCCTAATAGTTTAATACACAGCACCCCCCTAATAGTGTTATACACAGCACCCCCCTAATAGTGTTCTACACAGCACCCTCTAATAGTTTAATACACAGCACCCCCTAATAGTGTTATACACAGCACCCCCCTAATAGTTTAATACACAGCACCCCCTAATAGTTTAATACACAGCACCCCCTATTAGTTTAATGCACAGCACCCCCCTAATAGTTTAATGCACAGAACCCCCCTAATAGTGTTATGCACAGCACCCCCTAATAGTTTAATGCACAGCACCCCCCTAATAGAGTTATACACAGCACCCCCCTAATAGTGTTATACACAGCACCTCCCTAATAGTTTAATACACAGCACCCCCCTAATAGCTTAATACACAGCAACCCCTAATAGTTTAATACACAGCACCCCCCTAATAGTTTAATACACAGCACCCCCCTAATAGCTTAATACACAGCACCCCCTAATAGTTTAATACACAGCACCCCCCAATAGTGTTATACACAGCACCCCTCTAATAGTTTAATACGCAGCACCCCCCTAATAGTGTTATACACAGCACCCCCTAATAGTGTTATACACAGCACCCCCCTAATAGTGTTATACACAGCACCCCCTAATAGTTTAATACACAGCACCCCCTAATAGTGTTATACACAGCACCCCCCTAATAGTGTTATACACAGCACCCCCCTAATAGTGTTATACACAGCACCCCCCTAATAGTTTAATACACAGCACCCCCCTAATAGTGTTATACACAGCACCCCCCTAATAGTTTAATACACAGCACCCCCCTAATAGTGTTATACACAGCACCCCCCTAATAGTGTTATACACAGCACCCCCCAAATAGTTTAATACACAGCACCCCCCTAATAGTGTTATACACATCACCCCCTAATAGTGTTATACACAGCACCCCCCTAATAGTGTTATACACAGCACCCCCCTAATAGTTTAATACACAGCACCCCCCTAATAGTGTTATACACAGCACCCCCCTAATAGTTTAATACACAGCACCCCCTAATAGTTTAATACACAGCACCCCCCTAATAGTGTAATACACAGCACCCCCACAATAGTGTTATACACAGCACCCCCCTAATAGTTTAATAAACAGCATCCCCCTAATAGTTTAATACACAGCACCCCCTAAAAGTGTTATACACAGCACCCCCCTAATAGTTTAATACACAGCACCCCCTAATAGTGTTATACACAGCACCCCCCTAATAGTTTAATGCACAGCACCCTCCTAATAGTTTAATGCACAGCACCCCCCTAATAGTTTAATGCACAGCACCCCCCTAATAGTGTTATGCACAGCACCCCCCTAATAGTTTAATGCACAGCACCCCCCTAATAGTGTTATACACAGCACCCCCCTAATAGTGTTATACACAGAACCCCCCTAATAGTTCAATACACAGCACCCTCCTAATAGCTTAATACACAGCACCCCCTAATAGTTTAATACACAGCACCCCCCTAATAGTTTAATACACAGCACCCCCCTAATAGCTTAATACACAGCACCCCCTAATAGTTTAATACACAGCACCCCCCAATAGTGTTATACACAGCACCCCTCTAATAGTTTAATACACAGCACCCCCCTAATAGTGTTATACACAGCACCCCCTAATAGTGTTATACACAGCACCCCCCTAATAGTGTTATACACAGCACCCCCTAATAGTTTAATACACAGCACCCCCTAATAGTGTTATACACAGCACCCCCCTAATAGTGTTATACACAGCACCCCCCTAATAGTTTAATACACAGCACCCCCCTAATAGTGTTATACACAGCACCCCCCTAATAGTTTAATACACAGCACCCCCCTAATAGTGTTATACACAGCACCCCCCTAATAGTGTTATACACAGCACCCCCCTAATAGTTTAATACACAGCACCCCCCTAATAGTGTTATACACAGCACCCCCCTAATAGTGTTATACACAGCACCCCGCTAATAGTGTTATACACAGCACCCCCCCTAATAGTTTAATACACAGCACCCCCCTAATAGTGTTATACACAGCACCCCCCTAATAGTTTAATACACAGCACCCCCCTAATAGTGTTATACACAGCACCCCGCTAATAGTTTAATGCACAGCACCCTCCTAATAGTTTAATGCACAGCACCCCCCTAATAGTTTAATGCACAGAACCCCCCTAATAGTGTTATGCACAGCACCCCCTAATAGTTTAATGCACAGCACCCCCCTAATAGTGTTATACACAGCACCCCCCTAATAGTGTTATACACAGCACCTCCCTAATAGTTTAATACACAGCACCCCCCTAATAGCTTAATACACAGCAACCCCTAATAGTTTAATACACAGCAACCCCCTAATAGTTTAATACACAGCACCCCCCTAATAGCTTAATACACAGCACCCCCTAATAGTTTAATACACAGCACCCCCCAATAGTGTTATACACAGCACCCCTCTAATAGTTTAATACGCAGCACCCCCCTAATAGTGTTATACACAGCACCCCCTAATAGTGTTATACACAGCACCCCCCTAATAGTGTTATACACAGCACCCCCTAATAGTTTAATACAAAGCACCCCCTAATAGTGTTATACACAGCACCCCCCTAATAGTGTTATACACAGCACCCCCCTAATAGTTTAATACACAGCACCCCCCTAATAGTGTTATACACAGCACCCCCCTAATATTTTAATACACAGCACCCCCCTAATAGTGTTATACACAGCACCCCCCTAATAGTGTTATACACAGCACCCCCTAAATAGTTTAATACACAGCACCCCCCTAATAGTGTTATACACATCACCCCCCTAATAGTGTTATACACAGCACCCCCCTAATAGTGTTATACACAGCACCCCCCTAATAGTTTAATACACAGCACCCCCCTAATAGTGTTATACACAGCACCCCCCTAATAGTTTAATACACAGCACCCCCTAATAGTGTTATACACAGCACCCCCCTAATAGTTTAATACACAGCACCCCCTAATAGTTTAATACACAGCACCCCCCTAATAGTGTTATACACAGCACCCCCCTAATAGTGTTCTACACAGCACCCTCTAATAGTTTAATACACAGCACCCCCTAATAGTGTTATACACAGCACCCCCCTAATAGTTTAATACACAGCACCCCCTAATAGTTTAATACACAGCACCCCCCTAATAGTTTAATAGACAGCACCCCCCTAATAGTTTAATAGACAGCAACCCCCTAATAGTTTAATAGACAGCACACCCCTAATAGTTTAATAGACAGCACACCCCTAATAGTTTAAAACACAGCACCCCCCTAATAGTGTTATACACAGCACCCCCTAATAGTGTTATACACAGCACCCCCTAATAGTGTTATACACAGCACTCCTCTAATAGTGTTATACACAGCACCCCCTAATAGTTTAATACACAGCACCCCCTAATAGTGTTATACACAGCACCCCCCTAATAGTTTAATACACAGCACCCCCCTAATAGTTTAATACACAGCACCCCCCTAATAGTGTTATACACAGCACCCCCCTAATAGTTTAATAGACAGCACCCCCCTAATAGTTTAATAGACAGCACCCCCCTAATAGCTTAATAGACAGCAACCCCCTAATAGTTTAATAGACAGCACCCCCCTAATAGTTTAATAGACAGCACACCCCTAATAGTTTAATAGACAGCACACCCCTAATAGTTTAATAGACAGCACCGCCCTAATAGTTTAATACACAGCACCCCCCTAATAGTGTAATACACAGCACCCCCCTAATAGTTTAATACACAGCACCCCCCTAATAGTTTAATACACAGCACCCCCCTAATAGTGTTATACACAGCACCCCCCTAATAGTGTTATACACAGCACCCCCCTAATAGTTTAATACACAGCACCCCCCTAATAGTTTAATACACAGCACCCCCCTAATAGTTTAATACACAGCACCCCCTAATAGTTTAATACACAGCACCCCCCAATAGTGTTATACACAGCACCCCTCTAATAGTTTAATACACAGCACCCCCCTAATAGTGTTATACACAGCACCCCCTAATAGTGTTATACACAGCACCCCCCTAATAGTGTTATACACAGAACCTCCCTAATAGTGTTATACACAGCACCCACTAATAGTTTAATACACAGTACCCCCTAATAGTGTTATACACAGCACCCCCCTAATAGTGTTATACACAGCACCCCCCTAATAGTTTAATACACAGCACCCCCCTAATAGTGTAATACACAGCACCCCCCCTAATAGTGTTATACACAGCACCCCCCTAATAGTTTAATACACAGCATCCCCCTAATAGTTTAATACACAGCACCCCCTAAAAGTGTTATACACAGCACCCCCCTAATAGTTTAATACACAGCACCCCCCTAATAGTGTTATACACAGCACCCCCCTAATAGTTTAATGCACAGCACCCTCCTAATAGTTTAATGCACAGCACCCCCCTAATAGTGTTATGCACAGCACCCCCCTAATAGTTTAATGCACAGCACCCCCCTAATAGTGTTATACACAGCACCCCCCTAATAGTGTTATACACAGCACCCCCCTAATAGTTTAATACACAGCACCCCCCTAATAGTGTTATACACAGCACCCCCCTAATAGTGTTATACACAGCACCCCCCTAATAGTTTAATACACAGCACCCCCCTAATAGTGTTATACACAGCACCCCCCTAATAGTGTTATACACAGCACCCCCCTAATAGTGTTATACACAGCACCCCCCCTAATAGTTTAATACACAGCACCCCCCTAATAGTGTTATACACAGCACCCCCCTAATAGTTTAATACACAGCACCCCCCTAATAGTGTTATACACAGCACCCCCCTAATAGTTTAATACACAGCATCCCCTAATAGTTTAATACACAGCACCCCCCTAATAGTGTTATACACAGCACCCCCCTAATAGTGTTCTACACAGCACCCTCTAATAGTTTAATACACAGCACCCCCTAATAGTGTTATACACAGCACCCCCCTAATAGTTTAATACACAGCACCCCCTAATAGTTTAATACACAGCACCCCCCTAATAGTTTAATACACAGCACCCTCTAATAGTGTTATACACAGCACCCCCCTAATAGTTTAATACACAGCACCCCCCTATTAGTGTTATACACAGCACCCCCCTAATAGTTTAATACACAGCACCCCCTAATAGTTTAATACATCACCCCCCTAATAGTTTAATACACAGCACCCCCTAATAGTGTTATACACAGCACCCCCCTAATAGTTTAATACACAGCACCCCCCTAATAGTGTTATACACAGCACCCCCCTAATAGTTTAATGCACAGCACCCTCCTAATAGTTTAATGCACAGCACCCCCCTAATAGTTTAATGCACAGAACCCCCCTAATAGTGTTATGCACAGCACCCCCTAATAGTTTAATGCACAGCACCCCCCTAATAGTGTTATACACAGCACCCCCCTAATAGTGTTATACACAGCACCTCCCTAATAGTTTAATACACAGCACCCCCCTAATAGCTTAATACACAGCAACCCCTAATAGTTTAATACACAGCACCCCCCTAATAGTTTAATACACAGCACCCCCCTAATAGCTTAATACACAGCACCCCCTAATAGTTTAATACACAGCACCCCCCAATAGTGTTATACACAGCACCCCTCTAATAGTTTAATACGCAGCACCCCCCTAATAGTGTTATACACAGCACCCCCTAATAGTGTTATACACAGCACCCCCTAATAGTGTTATACACAGCACCCCCTAATAGTTTAATACACAGCACCCCCTAATAGTGTTATTCACAGCACCCCCCTAATAGTGTTATACACAGCACCCCCCTAATAGTTTAATACACAGCACCCCCCTAATAGTGTAATACACAGCACCCCCACAATAGTGTTATACACAGCACCCCCCTAATAGTTTAATAAACAGCATCCCCCTAATAGTTTAATACACAGCACCCCCTAAAAGTGTTATACACAGCACCCCCCTAATAGTTTAATACACAGCACCCCCTAATAGTGTTATACACAGCACCCCCCTAATAGTTTAATGCACAGCACCCTCCTAATAGTTTAATGCACAGCACCCCCCTAATAGTTTAATGCACAGCACCCCCCTAATAGTGTTATGCACAGCACCCCCCTAATAGTTTAATGCACAGCACCCCCCTAATAGTGTTATACACAGCACCCCCCTAATAGTGTTATACACAGAACCCCCCTAATAGTTCAATACACAGCACCCTCCTAATAGCTTAATACACAGCACCCCCTAATAGTTTAATACACAGCACCCCCCTAATAGTTTAATACACAGCACCCCCCTAATAGCTTAATACACAGCACCCCCTAATAGTTTAATACACAGCACCCCCCAATAGTGTTATACACAGCACCCCTCTAATAGTTTAATACACAGCACCCCCCTAATAGTGTTATACACAGCACCCCCTAATAGTGTTATACACAGCACCCCCCTAATAGTGTTATACACAGCACCCCCTAATAGTTTAATACACAGCACCCCCTAATAGTGTTATACACAGCACCCCCCTAATAGTGTTATACACAGCACCCCCCTAATAGTTTAATACACAGCACCCCCCTAATAGTGTTATACACAGCACCCCCCTAATAGTTTAATACACAGCACCCCCCTAATAGTGTTATACACAGCACCCCCCTAATAGTGTTATACACAGCACCCCGCTAATAGTGTTATACACAGCTCCCCCCCTAATAGTTTAATACACAGCACCCCCCTAATAGTGTTATACACAGCACCCCCCTAATAGTTTAATACACAGCACCCCCCTAATAGTGTTATACACAGCACCCCCCTAATAGTTTAATACACAGCATCCCCTAATAGTTTAATACACAGCACCCCCCTAATAGTGTTATACACAGCACCCCCCTAATAGTGTTCTACACAGCACCCTCTAATTGTTTAATACACAGCACCCCCTAATAGTGTTATACACAGCACCCCCCTAATAGTTTAATACACAGCACCCCCTAATAGTTTAATACACAGCACCCCCCTAATAGTTTAATACACAGCACCCTCTAATAGTGTTATACACAGCACCCCCCTAATAGTTTAATACACAGCACCCCCCTATTAGTGTTATATACAGCACCCCCCTAATAGTTTAATACACAGCACCCCCTAATAGTGTTATACACAGCACCCCCCTAATAGTTTAATACACAGCACCCCCCTAATAGTGTTATACACAGCACCCCCCTAATAGTTTAATGCACAGCACCCTCCTAATAGTTTAATGCACAGCACCCCCCTAATAGTTTAATGCACAGAACCCCCCTAATAGTGTTATGCACAGCACCCCCTAATAGTTTAATGCACAGCACCCCCCTAATAGTGTTATACACAGCACCCCCCTAATAGTGTTATACACAGCACCTCCCTAATAGTTTAATACACAGCACCCCCCTAATAGCTTAATACACAGCAACCCCTAATAGTTTAATACACAGCACCCCCCTAATAGTTTAATACACAGCACCCCCCTAATAGCTTAATACACAGCACCCCCTAATAGTTTAATACACAGCACCCCCCAATAGTGTTATACACAGCACCCCTCTAATAGTTTAATACGCAGCACCCCCCTAATAGTGTTATACACAGCACCCCCTAATAGTGTTATACACAGCACCCCCCTAATAGTGTTATACACAGCACCCCCTAATAGTTTAATACACAGCACCCCCTAATAGTGTTATACACAGCACCCCCCTAATAGTGTTATACACAGCACCCCCCTAATAGTTTAATACACAGCACCCCCCTAATAGTGTTATACACAGCACCCCCCTAATATTTTAATACACAGCACCCCCCTAATAGTGTTATACACAGCACCCCCCTAATAGTGTTATACACAGCACCCCCTAAATAGTTTAATACACAGCACCCCCCTAATAGTGTTATACACATCACCCCCCTAATAGTGTTATACACAGCACCCCCCTAATAGTGTTATACACAGCACCCCCCTAATAGTTTAATACACAGCACCCCCCTAATAGTGTTATACACAGCACCCCCCTAATAGTTTAATACACAGCACCCCCTAATAGTGTTATACACAGCACCCCCCTAATAGTTTAATACACAGCACCCCCTAATAGTTTAATACACAGCACCCCCCTAATAGTGTTATACACAGCACCCCCCTAATAGTGTTCTACACAGCACCCTCTAATAGTTTAATACACAGCACCCCCCTAATAGTGTTATACACAGCACCCCCCTAATAGTTTAATACACAGCACCCCCTAATAGTTTAATACACAGCACCCCCCTAATAGTTTAATACACAGCACCCCCCTAATAGTGTTATACACAGCACCCCCCTAATAGTGTAATACACAGCACCCCCCTAATAGTGTTATACACAGCACCCACCTAATAGTGTTATACACAGCACCCCCCTAATAGTTTAATACACAGCACCCCCCTAATAGTGTTATACACAGCACCCCCCTAATAGTTTAATACACAGCACCCCCCTAATAGTGTTATACACAGCACCCCCCTAATAGTGTTATACACAGCACCCCCCTAATAGTTTAATACACAGCACCCCCCTAATAGTTTAATACACAGCACCCCCCTAATAGCTTAATACACAGCACCCCCTAATAGTTTAATACACAGCACCCCCCAATAGTGTTATACACAGCACCCCTCTAATAGTTTAATACACAGCACCCCCCTAATAGCTTAATACACAGCACCCCCTAATAGTTTAATACACAGCACCCCCCTAATAGTTTAATACACAGCACCCCCCAATAGTGTTCTACACAGCACCCTCTAATAGTTTAATACACAGCACCCCCTAAAAGTGTTATACACAGCACCCCCCTAATAGTTTAATACACAGCACCCCCCTAATAGTTTAATACACAGCACCCCCCTAATAGTTTAATAGACAGCACCCCCCTAATAGTGTTATTCACAGCACCCCCCTAATAGTGTTATACACAGCACCCCCCTAATAGTTTAATACACAGCACCCCCCTAATAGTTTAATACACAGCACCCCCCCTAATAGTGTTATACACAGCACCCCCTAATAGTGTTATACACAGCACCCCCTAATAGTGTTATACACAGCACCCCTCTAATAGTGTTATACACAGCACCCCCCTAATAGTTTAATACACAGCACCCCCCTAATAGTGTTATACACAGCACCCCCCTAATAGTTTAATGCACAGCACCCTCCTAATAGTTTAATGCACAGCACCCCCCTAATAGTTTAATGCACAACACCCCCCTAATAGTGTTATGCACAGCACCCCCCTAATAGTTTAATGCACAGCACCCCCTAATAGTGTTATACACAGCACCCCCCTAATAGTGTTATACACAGAACCCCCCTAATAGTTCAATACACAGCACCCTCCTAATAGCTTAATACACAGCACCCCCTAATAGTTTAATACACAGCACCCCCCTAATAGTTTAATACACAGCACCCCCCTAATAGCTTAATACACAGCACCCCCTAATAGTTTAATACACAGCACCCCCCAATAGTGTTATACACAGCACCCCTCTAATAGTTTAATACACAGCACCCCCCTAATAGTGTTATACACAGCACCCCCTAATAGTGTTATACACAGCACCCCCTAATAGTGTTATACACAGCACCCCCTAATAGTTTAATACACAGCACCCCCTAATAGTGTTATACACAGCACCCCCCTAATAGTGTTATACACAGCACCCCCCTAATAGTTTAATACACAGCACCCCCCTAATAGTGTTATACACAGCACCCCCCTAATAGTTTAATACACAGCACCCCCCTAATAGTGTTATACACAGCACCCCCCTAATAGTGTTATACACAGCACCCCCCTAATAGTTTAATACACAGCACCCCCCTAATAGTGTTATACACAGCACCCCCCTAATAGTGTTATACACAGCACCCCGCTAATAGTGTTATACACAGCACCCCCCCTAATAGTTTAATACACAGCACCCCCTAATAGTGTTATACACAGCACCCCCCTAATAGTTTAATACACAGCACCCCCCTAATAGTGTTATACACAGCACCCCCCTAATAGTTTAATACACAGCATCCCCTAATAGTTTAATACACAGCACCCCCCTAATAGTGTTATACACAGCACCCCCCTAATAGTAATCTACTCAGCACCCTCTAATAGTTTAATACACAGCACCCCCTAATAGTGTTATACACAGCACCCCCTAATAGTTTAATACACAGCACCCCCTAATAGTTTAATACACAGCACCCCCCTAATAGTGTTATACACAGCACCCCCTAATAGTGTTATACACAGCACCCCCCTAATAGTGTTATACACAGCACCCCCTAATAGTTTAATACACAGCACCCCCTAATAGTGTTATACACAGCACCCCCCTAATAGTGTTATACACAGCACCCCCCTAATAGTGTTATACACAGCACCCCCCTAATAGTTTAATACACAGCACCCCCCTAATAGTGTTATACACAGCACCCCCCTAATAGTTTAATACACAGCACCCCCCTAATAGTGTTATACACAGCACCCCCCTAATAGTGTTATACACATCACCCCCTAATAGTGTTATACACAGCACCCCCCTAATAGTGTTATACACAGCACCCCCCTAATAGTTTAATGCACAACACCCCCCTAATAGTGTTATGCACAGCACCCCCCTAATAGTTTAATGCACAGCACCCCCTAATAGTGTTATACACAGCACCCCCCTAATAGTGTTATACACAGAACCCCCCTAATAGTTCAATACACAGCACCCTCCTAATAGCTTAATACACAGCACCCCCTAATAGTTTAATACACAGCACCCCCCTAATAGTTTAATACACAGCACCCCCCTAATAGCTTAATACACAGCACCCCCTAATAGTTTAATACACAGCACCCCCCAATAGTGTTATACACAGCACCCCTCTAATAGTTTAATACACAGCACCCCCCTAATAGTGTTATACACAGCACCCCCTAATAGTGTTATACACAGCACCCCCTAATAGTGTTATACACAGCACCCCCTAATAGTTTAATACACAGCACCCCCTAATAGTGTTATACACAGCACCCCCCTAATAGTGTTATACACAGCACCCCCCTAATAGTTTAATACACAGCACCCCCCTAATAGTGTTATACACAGCACCCCCCTAATAGTTTAATACACAGCACCCCCCTAATAGTGTTATACACAGCACCCCCCTAATAGTGTTATACACAGCACCCCCCTAATAGTTTAATACACAGCACCCCCCTAATAGTGTTATACACAGCACCCCCCTAATAGTGTTATACACAGCACCCCGCTAATAGTGTTATACACAGCACCCCCCCTAATAGTTTAATACACAGCACCCCCTAATAGTGTTATACACAGCACCCCCCTAATAGTTTAATACACAGCACCCCCCTAATAGTGTTATACACAGCACCCCCCTAATAGTTTAATACACAGCATCCCCTAATAGTTTAATACACAGCACCCCCCTAATAGTGTTATACACAGCACCCCCCTAATAGTAATCTACTCAGCACCCTCTAATAGTTTAATACACAGCACCCCCTAATAGTGTTATACACAGCACCCCCCTAATAGTTTAATACACAGCACCCCCTAATAGTTTAATACACAGCACCCCCCTAATAGTTTAATACACAGCACCCTCTAATAGTGTTATGCACAGCACCCCCCTAATAGTTTAATACACAGCACCCCCCTATTAGTGTTATACACAGCACCCCCCTAATAGTTTAATACACAGCACCCCCTAATAGTTTAATACATCACCCCCCTAATAGTTTAATACACAGCACCCCCTAATAGTGTTATACACAGCACCCCCCTAATAGTTTAATACACAGCACCCCCCTAATAGTGTTATACACAGCACCCCCCTAATAGTTTAATGCACAGCACCCTCCTAATAGTTTAATGCACAGCACCCCCCTAATAGTTTAATGCACAGAACCCCCATAATAGTGTTATGCACAGCACCCCCTAATAGTTTAATGCACAGCACCCCCCTAATAGTGTTATACACAGCACCCCCCTAATAGTGTTATACACAGCACCTCCCTAATAGTTTAATAAACAGCACCCCCCTAATAGCTTAATACACAGCAACCCCTAATAGTTTAATACACAGCACCCCCCTAATAGTTTAATACACAGCACCCCCCTAATAGCTTAATACACAGCACCCCCTAATAGTTTAATACACAGCACCCCCCAATAGTGTTATACACAGCACCCCTCTAATAGTTTAATACGCAGCACCCCCCTAATAGTGTTATACACAGCACCCCCTAATAGTGTTATACACAGCACCCCCCTAATAGTGTTATACACAGCACCCCCTAATAGTTTAATACACAGCACCCCCTAATAGTGTTATACACAGCACCCCCCTAATAGTGTTATACACAGCACCCCCCTAATAGTGTTATACACAGCACCCCCCTAATAGTTTAATACACAGCACCCCCCTAATAGTGTTATACACAGCACCCCCCTAATAGTTTAATACACAGCACCCCCCTAATAGTGTTATACACAGCACCCCCCTAATAGTGTTATACACAGCACCCCCCAAATAGTTTAATACACAGCACCCCCCTAATAGTGTTATACACATCACCCCCCTAATAGTGTTATACACAGCACCCCCCTAATAGTGTTATACACAGCACCCCCCTAATAGTTTAATACACAGCACCCCCCTAATAGTGTTATACACAGCACCCCCCTAATAGTTTAATACACAGCACCCCCTAATAGTGTTATACACAGCACCCCCCTAATAGTTTAATACACAGCACCCCCTAATAGTTTAATACACAGCACCCCCCTAATAGTGTTATACACAGCACCCCCCTAATAGTGTTCTACACAGCACCCTCTAATAGTTTAATACACAGCACCCCCCTAATAGTGTTATACACAGCACCCCCCTAATAGTTTAATACACAGCACCCCCTAATAGTTTAATACACAGCACCCCCCTAATAGTTTAATACACAGCACCCCCCTAATAGTGTTATACACAGCACCCCCCTAATAGTGTAATACACAGCACCCCCCTAATAGTGTTATACACAGCACCCACCTAATAGTGTTATACACAGCACCCCCCTAATAGTTTAATACACAGCACCCCCCTAATAGTGTTATACACAGCACCCCCCTAATAGTTTAATACACAGCACCCCCCTAATAGTGTTATACACAGCACCCCCCTAATAGTGTTATACACAGCACCCCCCTAATAGTTTAATACACAGCACCCCCCTAATAGTTTAATACACAGCACCCCCCTAATAGCTTAATACACAGCACCCCCTAATAGTTTAATACACAGCACCCCCCAATAGTGTTATACACAGCACCCCTCTAATAGTTTAATACACAGCACCCCCCTAATAGCTTAATACACAGCACACCCTAATAGTTTAATACACAGCATCCCCCTAATAGTGTTATACACAGCACCCCCCTAATAGTGTTCTACACAGCACCCTCAAATAGTTTAATACACAGCACCCCCTAATAGTGTTATACACAGCACCCCCCTAATAGTTTAATACACAGCACCCCCTAATAGTTTAATACACAGCACCCCCCTAATAGTTTAATAGACAGCACCCCCCTAATAGTTTAATAGACAGTAACCCCCTAATAGTTTAATAGACAGCACACCCCTAATAGTTTAATAGACAGCACACCCCTAATAGTTTAATACACAGCACCCCCCCTAATAGTGTTATACACAGCACCCCCTAATAGTGTTATACACAGCACCCCCTAATAGTGTTATACACAGCACCCCTCTAATAGTGTTATACACAGCACCCCCTAATAGTTTAATACACAGCACCCCCTAATAGTGTTATACACAGCACCCCCCTAATAGTTTAATACACAGCACCCCCCTAATAGTTTAATACACAGCACCCCCCTAATAGTGTTATACACAGCACCCCCCTAATAGTTTAATAGACAGCACCCCCCTAATAGTTTAATAGACAGCACCCCCCTAATAGTTTAATAGACAGCAACCCCCTAATAGTTTAATAGACAGCACCCCCCTAATAGTTTAATAGACAGCACACCCCTAATAGTTTAATAGACAGCACACCCCTAATAGTTTAATAGACAGAACCGCCCTAATAGTTTAATACACAGCACCCCCCTAATAGTGTAATACACAGCACCCCCCTAAAAGTTTAATACACAGCACCCCCCTAATAGTTTAATACACAGCACCCCCCTAATAGTGTTATACACAGCACCCCCCTAATAGTGTTATACACAGCACCCCCCTAATAGTTTAATACACAGCACCCCCCTAATAGTTTAATACACAGCACCCCCCTAATAGTTTAATACACAGCCCCCCCTAATAGTTTAATACACAGCACCCCCCAATAGTGTTATACACAGCACCCCTCTAATAGTTTAATACACAGCACCCCCCTAATAGTGTTATACACAGCACCCCCTAATAGTGTTATACACAGCACCCCCCTAATAGTGTTATACACAGCACCCCACTAATAGTGTTCTACACAGCACCCTCTAATTGTTTAATACACAGCACCCCCTAATAGTGTTATACACAACACCCCCCTAATAGTTTAATACACAGCACCCCCTAATAGTTTAATACACAGCACCCCCCTAATAGTTTAATACACAGCACCCTCTAATAGTGTTATACACAGCACCCCCCTAATAGTTTAATACACAGCACCCCCCTATTAGTGTTATACACAGCACCCCCCTAATAGTTTAATACACAGCACCCCCTAATAGTGTTATACACAGCACCCCCCTAATAGTTTAATACACAGCACCCCCCTAATAGTGTTATACACAGCACCCCCCTAATAGTTTAATGCACAGCACCCTCCTAATAGTTTAATGCACAGCACCCCCCTAATAGTTTAATGCACAGAACCCCCCTAATAGTGTTATGCACAGCACCCCCTAATAGTTTAATGCACAGCACCCCCCTAATAGTGTTATACACAGCACCCCCCTAATAGTGTTATACACAGCACCTCCCTAATAGTTTAATACACAGCACCCCCCTAATAGCTTAATACACAGCAACCCCTAATAGTTTAATACACAGCAACCCCCTAATAGTTTAATAGACAGCACACCCCTAATAGTGTTATACACAGCACCCCCCTAATAGTTTAATACACAGCACCCCCCTAATAGCTTAATACACAGCACCCCCTAATAGTTTAATACACAGCACCCCCCAATAGTGTTATACACAGCACCCCTCTAATAGTTTAATACGCAGCACCCCCCTAATAGTGTTATACACAGCACCCCCTAATAGTGTTATACACAGCACCCCCCTAATAGTGTTATACACAGCACCCCCTAATAGTTTAATACACAGCACCCCCTAATAGTGTTATACACAGCACCCCCCTAATAGTGTTATACACAGCACCCCCCTAATAGTTTAATACACAGCACCCCCCTAATAGTGTTATACACAGCACCCCCCTAATAGTTTAATACACAGCACCCCCCTAATAGTGTTATACACAGCACCCCACTAATAGTGTTATACACAGCACCCCCCAAATAGTTTAATACACAGCACCCCCCTAATAGTGTTATACACATCACCCCCCTAATAGTGTTATACACAGCACCCCCCTAATAGTGTTATACACAGCACCCCCCTAATAGTTTAATACACAGCACCCCCCTAATAGTGTTATACACAGCACCCCCCTAATAGTTTAATACACAGCACCCCCTAATAGTGTTATACACAGCACCCCCCTAATAGTTTAATACACAGCACCCCCTAATAGTTTAATACACAGCACCCCCCTAATAGTGTTATACACAGCACCCCCCTAATAGTGTTCTACACAGCACCCTCTAATAGTTTAATACACAGCACCCCCCTAACAGTGTTATACACAGCACCCCCCTAATAGTTTAATACACAGCACCCCCTAATAGTTTAATACACAGCACCCCCCTAATAGTTTAATACACAGCACCCCCCTAATAGTGTTATACACAGCACCCCCCTAATAGTGTAATACACAGCACCCCCCTAATAGTTTAATACACAGCACCCCCCTAATAGTGTTATACACAGCACCCCCCTAATAGTGTTATACACAGCACCCCCCTAATAGTTTAATACACAGCACCCCCCTAATAGTTTAATACACAGCACCCCCCTAATAGTGTTATACACAGCACCCCCCTAATAGTGTTATACACAGCACCCCCCTAATAGTTTAATACACAGCACCCCCCTAATAGTTTAATACACAGCACCCCCTAATAGTTTAATACACAGCACCCCCCAATAGTGTTATACACAGCACCCCTCTAATAGTTTAATACACAGCACCCCCCTAATAGCTTAATACACAGCACCCCCTAATAGTTTAATACACAGCACCCCCTAATAGTGTTATACACAGCACCCCCCTAATAGTGTTCTACACAGCACCCTCTAATAGTTTAATACACAGCACCCCCTAAGGGTGTTATACACAGCACCCCCCTAATAGTTTAATACACAGCACCCCCTAATAGTTTAATACACAGCACCCCCCTAATAGTTTAATAGACAGCACCCCCCTAATAGTTTAATAGACAGCAACCCCCTAATAGTTTAATAGACAGCACACCCCTAATAGTTTAATAGACAGCACACCCCTAATAGTTTAATACACAGCACCCCCCTAATAGTGTTATACACAGCACCCCCTAATAGTGTTATACACAGCACCCCCTAATAGTGTTATACACAGCACCCCTCTAATAGTGTTATACACAGCACCCCCTAATAGTTTAATACACAGCACCCCCTAATAGTGTTATACACAGCACCCCCCTAATAGTTTAATACACAGCACCCCCCTAATAGTTTAATACACAGCACCCCCCTAATAGTGTTATACACAGCACCCCCCTAATAGTTTAATAGACAGCACCCCCCTAATAGTTTAATAGACAGCACCCCCCTAATAGCTTAATAGACAGCAACCCCCTAATAGTTTAATAGACAGCACCCCCCTAATAGTTTAATAGACAGCACACCCCTAATAGTTTAATAGACAGCACACCCCTAATAGTTTAATAGACAGCACCGCCCTAATAGTTTAATACACAGCACCCCCCTAATAGTGTAATACACAGCACCCCCCTAATAGTTTAATACACAGCACCCCCCTAATAGTTTAATACACAGCACCCCCCTAATAGTGTTATACACAGCACCCCCCTAATAGTGTTATACACAGCACCCCCCTAATAGTTTAATACACAGCACCCCCCTAATAGTTTAATACACAGCACCCCCCTAATAGTTTAATACACAGCACCCCCTAATAGTTTAATACACAGCACCCCCCAATAGTGTTATACACAGCACCCCTCTAATAGTTTAATACACAGCACCCCCCTAATAGTGTTATACACAGCACCCCCTAATAGTGTTATACACAGCACCCCCCTAATAGTGTTATACACAGAACCTCCCTAATAGTGTTATACACAGCACCCACTAATAGTTTAATACACAGTACCCCCTAATAGTGTTATACACAGCACCCCCCTAATAGTGTTATACACAGCACCCCCCTAATAGTTTAATACACAGCACCCCCCTAATAGTGTAATACACAGCACCCCCCCTAATAGTGTTATACACAGCACCCCCCTAATAGTTTAATACACAGCATCCCCCTAATAGTTTAATACACAGCACCCCCTAAAAGTGTTATACACAGCACCCCCCTAATAGTTTAATACACAGCACCCCCCTAATAGTGTTATACACAGCACCCCCCTAATAGTTTAATGCACAGCACCCTCCTAATAGTTTAATGCACAGCACCCCCCTAATAGTGTTATGCACAGCACCCCCCTAATAGTTTAATGCACAGCACCCCCCTAATAGTGTTATACACAGCACCCCCCTAATAGTGTTATACACAGCACCCCCCTAATAGTTTAATACACAGCACCCCCCTAATAGTGTTATACACAGCACCCCCCTAATAGTGTTATACACAGCACCCCCCTAATAGTTTAATACACAGCACCCCCCTAATAGTGTTATACACAGCACCCCCCTAATAGTGTTATACACAGCACCCCCCTAATAGTGTTATACACAGCACCCCCCCTAATAGTTTAATACACAGCACCCCCCTAATAGTGTTATACACAGCACCCCCCTAATAGTTTAATACACAGCACCCCCCTAATAGTGTTATACACAGCACCCCCCTAATAGTTTAATACACAGCATCCCCTAATAGTTTAATACACAGCACCCCCCTAATAGTGTTATACACAGCACCCCCCTAATAGTGTTCTACACAGCACCCTCTAATAGTTTAATACACAGCACCCCCTAATAGTGTTATACACAGCACCCCCCTAATAGTTTAATACACAGCACCCCCTAATAGTTTAATACACAGCACCCCCCTAATAGTTTAATACACAGCACCCTCTAATAGTGTTATACACAGCACCCCCCTAATAGTTTAATACACAGCACCCCCCTATTAGTGTTATACACAGCACCCCCCTAATAGTTTAATACACAGCACCCCCTAATAGTTTAATACATCACCCCCCTAATAGTTTAATACACAGCACCCCCTAATAGTGTTATACACAGCACCCCCCTAATAGTTTAATACACAGCACCCCCCTAATAGTGTTATACACAGCACCCCCCTAATAGTTTAATGCACAGCACCCTCCTAATAGTTTAATGCACAGCACCCCCCTAATAGTTTAATGCACAGAACCCCCCTAATAGTGTTATGCACAGCACCCCCTAATAGTTTAATGCACAGCACCCCCCTAATAGTGTTATACACAGCACCCCCCTAATAGTGTTATACACAGCACCTCCCTAATAGTTTAATACACAGCACCCCCCTAATAGCTTAATACACAGCAACCCCTAATAGTTTAATACACAGCACCCCCCTAATAGTTTAATACACAGCACCCCCCTAATAGCTTAATACACAGCACCCCCTAATAGTTTAATACACAGCACCCCCCAATAGTGTTATACACAGCACCCCTCTAATAGTTTAATACGCAGCACCCCCCTAATAGTGTTATACACAGCACCCCCTAATAGTGTTATACACAGCACCCCCCTAATAGTGTTATACACAGCACCCCCTAATAGTTTAATACACAGCACCCCCTAATAGTGTTATTCACAGCACCCCCCTAATAGTGTTATACACAGCACCCCCCTAATAGTTTAATACACAGCACCCCCCTAATAGTTTAATACACAGCACCCCCCTAATAGCTTAATACACAGCACCCCCCTAATAGTTTAATACACAGCACCCCCAATAGTGTTATACACAGCACCCCTCTAATAGTTTAATACGCAGCACCCCCCTAATAGTGTTATACACAGCACCCCCTAATAGTGTTATACACAGCACCCCCCTAATAGTGTTATACACAGCACCCCCCTAATAGTTTAATACACAGCACCCCCCAATAGTGTTATACACAGCACCCCTCTAATAGTTTAATACACAGCACCCCCCTAATAGTGTTATACACAGCACCCCCTAATAGTGTTATACACAGCACCCCCCTAATAGTGTTATACACAGCACCCCCTAATAGTTTAATACACAGCACCCCCTAATAGTGTTATACACAGCACCCCCCTAATAGTGTTATACACAGCACCCCCCTAATAGTTTAATACACAGCACCCCCCTAATAGTGTTATACACAGCACCCCCCTAATAGTTTAATACACAGCACCCCCCTAATAGTGTTATACACAGCACCCCCCTAATAGTGTTATACACAGCACCCCCCTAATAGTTTAATACACAGCACCCCCCTAATAGTGTTATACACAGCACCCCCCTAATAGTGTTATACACAGCACCCCGCTAATAGTGTTATACACAGCTCCCCCCCTAATAGTTTAATACACAGCACCCCCCTAATAGTGTTATACACAGCACCCCCCTAATAGTTTAATACACAGCACCCCCCTAATAGTGTTATACACAGCACCCCCCTAATAGTTTAATACACAGCATCCCCTAATAGTTTAATACACAGCACCCCCCTAATAGTGTTATACACAGCACCCCCCTAATAGTGTTCTACACAGCACCCTCTAATTGTTTAATACACAGCACCCCCTAATAGTGTTATACACAGCACCCCCCTAATAGTTTAATACACAGCACCCCCTGAATAGTTTAATACACAGCACCCCCCTAATAGTTTAATACACAGCACCCTCTAATAGTGTTATACACAGCACCCCCCTAATAGTTTAATACACAGCACCCCCCCTATTAGTGTTATATACAGCACCCCCTAATAGTTTAATACACAGCACCCCCTAATAGTGTTATACACAGCACCCCCCTAATAGTTTAATACACAGCACCCCCCTAATAGTGTTATACACAGCACCCCCCTAATAGTTTAATGCACAGCACCCTCCTAATAGTTTAATGCACAGCACCCCCCTAATAGTTTAATGCACAGAACCCCCCTAATAGTGTTATGCACAGCACCCCCTAATAGTTTAATGCACAGCACCCCCCTAATAGTGTTATACACAGCACCCCCCTAATAGTGTTATACACAGCACCTCCCTAATAGTTTAATACACAGCACCCCCCTAATAGCTTAATACACAGCAACCCCTAATAGTTTAATACACAGCACCCCCTAATAGTTTAATACACAGCACCCCCCTAATAGCTTAATACACAGCACCCCTAATAGTTTAATACACAGCACCCCCCAATAGTGTTATACACAGCACCCCTCTAATAGTTTAATACGCAGCACCCCCCTAATAGTGTTATACACAGCACCCCCTAATAGTGTTATACACAGCACCCCCCTAATAGTGTTATACACAGCACCCCCTAATAGTTTAATACACAGCACCCCCTAATAGTGTTATACACAGCACCCCCCTAATAGTGTTATACACAGCACCCCCCTAATAGTTTAATACACAGCACCCCCCTAATAGTGTTATACACAGCACCCCCCTAATATTTTAATACACAGCACCCCCCTAATAGTGTTATACACAGCACCCCCCTAATAGTGTTATACACAGCACCCCCTAAATAGTTTAATACACAGCACCCCCCTAATAGTGTTATACACATCACCCCCCTAATAGTGTTATACACAGCACCCCCCTAATAGTGTTATACACAGCACCCCCCTAATAGTTTAATACACAGCACCCCCCTAATAGTGTTATACACAGCACCCCCCCTAATAGTTTAATACACAGCACCCCCCTAATAGTGTTATACACAGCACCCCCCTAATAGTGTTATACACAGCACCCCGCTAATAGTGTTATACACAGCACCCCCCCTAATAGTTTAATACACAGCACCCCCTAATAGTGTTATACACAGCACCCCCCTAATAGTTTAATACACAGCACCCCCCTAATAGTGTTATACACAGCACCCCCCTAATAGTTTAATACACAGCATCCCCTAATAGTTTAATACACAGCACCCCCCTAATAGTGTTATACACAGCACCCCCCTAATAGTAATCTACTCAGCACCCTCTAATAGTTTAATACACAGCACCCCCTAATAGTGTTATACACAGCACCCCCTAATAGTTTAATACACAGCACCCCCTAATAGTTTAATACACAGCACCCCCCTAATAGTGTTATACACAGCACCCCCTAATAGTGTTATACACAGCACCCCCCTAATAGTGTTATACACAGCACCCCCTAATAGTTTAATACACAGCACCCCCTAATAGTGTTATACACAGCACCCCCTAATAGTGTTATACACAGCACCCCCCTAATAGTGTTATACACAGCACCCCCCTAATAGTTTAATACACAGCACCCCCCTAATAGTGTTATACACAGCACCCCCCTAATAGTTTAATACACAGCACCCCCCTAATAGTGTTATACACAGCACCCCCCTAATAGTGTTATACACATCACCCCCTAATAGTGTTATACACAGCACCCCCCTAATAGTGTTATACACAGCACCCCCCTAATAGTTTAATGCACAACACCCCCCTAATAGTGTTATGCACAGCACCCCCCTAATAGTTTAATGCACAGCACCCCCTAATAGTGTTATACACAGCACCCCCCTAATAGTGTTATACACAGAACCCCCCTAATAGTTCAATACACAGCACCCTCCTAATAGCTTAATACACAGCACCCCCTAATAGTTTAATACACAGCACCCCCCTAATAGTTTAATACACAGCACCCCCCTAATAGCTTAATACACAGCACCCCCTAATAGTTTAATACACAGCACCCCCCAATAGTGTTATACACAGCACCCCTCTAATAGTTTAATACACAGCACCCCCCTAATAGTGTTATACACAGCACCCCCTAATAGTGTTATACACAGCACCCCCTAATAGTGTTATACACAGCACCCCCTAATAGTTTAATACACAGCACCCCCTAATAGTGTTATACACAGCACCCCCCTAATAGTGTTATACACAGCACCCCCCTAATAGTTTAATACACAGCACCCCCCTAATAGTGTTATACACAGCACCCCCCTAATAGTTTAATACACAGCACCCCCCTAATAGTGTTATACACAGCACCCCCCTAATAGTGTTATACACAGCACCCCCCTAATAGTTTAATACACAGCACCCCCCTAATAGTGTTATACACAGCACCCCCCTAATAGTGTTATACACAGCACCCCGCTAATAGTGTTATACACAGCACCCCCCCTAATAGTTTAATACACAGCACCCCCTAATAGTGTTATACACAGCACCCCCCTAATAGTTTAATACACAGCACCCCCCTAATAGTGTTATACACAGCACCCCCCTAATAGTTTAATACACAGCATCCCCTAATAGTTTAATACACAGCACCCCCCTAATAGTGTTATACACAGCACCCCCCTAATAGTAATCTACTCAGCACCCTCTAATAGTTTAATACACAGCACCCCCTAATAGTGTTATACACAGCACCCCCCTAATAGTTTAATACACAGCACCCCCTAATAGTTTAATACACAGCACCCCCCTAATAGTTTAATACACAGCACCCTCTAATAGTGTTATGCACAGCACCCCCCTAATAGTTTAATACACAGCACCCCCCTATTAGTGTTATACACAGCACCCCCCTAATAGTTTAATACACAGCACCCCCTAATAGTTTAATACATCACCCCCCTAATAGTTTAATACACAGCACCCCCTAATAGTGTTATACACAGCACCCCCCTAATAGTTTAATACACAGCACCCCCCTAATAGTGTTATACACAGCACCCCCCTAATAGTTTAATGCACAGCACCCTCCTAATAGTTTAATGCACAGCACCCCCCTAATAGTTTAATGCACAGAACCCCATAATAGTGTTATGCACAGCACCCCCTAATAGTTTAATGCACAGCACCCCCCTAATAGTGTTATACACAGCACCCCCCTAATAGTGTTATACACAGCACCTCCCTAATAGTTTAATAAACAGCACCCCCCTAATAGCTTAATACACAGCAACCCCTAATAGTTTAATACACAGCACCCCCCTAATAGTTTAATACACAGCACCCCCCTAATAGCTTAATACACAGCACCCCCTAATAGTTTAATACACAGCACCCCCCAATAGTGTTATACACAGCACCCCTCTAATAGTTTAATACGCAGCACCCCCCTAATAGTGTTATACACAGCACCCCCTAATAGTGTTATACACAGCACCCCCCTAATAGTGTTATACACAGCACCCCCTAATAGTTTAATACACAGCACCCCCTAATAGTGTTATACACAGCACCCCCCTAATAGTGTTATACACAGCACCCCCCTAATAGTGTTATACACAGCACCCCCCTAATAGTTTAATACACAGCACCCCCCTAATAGTGTTATACACAGCACCCCCTAATAGTTTAATACACAGCACCCCCCTAATAGTGTTATACACAGCACCCCCCTAATAGTGTTATACACAGCACCCCCCAAATAGTTTAATACACAGCACCCCCCTAATAGTGTTATACACATCACCCCCCCTAATAGTGTTATACACAGCACCCCCCTAATAGTGTTATACACAGCACCCCCTAATAGTTTAATACACAGCACCCCCCTAATAGTGTTATACACAGCACCCCCCCTAATAGTTTAATACACAGCACCCCCTAATAGTGTTATACACAGCACCCCCCTAATAGTTTAATACACAGCACCCCCTAATAGTTTAATACACAGCACCCCCCTAATAGTGTTATACACAGCACCCCTAATAGTGTTATACACAGCACCCCCCTAATAGTGTTATACACAGCACCCCCTAATAGTTTAATACACAGCACCCCCTAATAGTGTTATACACAGCACCCCCCTAATAGTGTTATACACAGCACCCCCCTAATAGTGTTATACACAGCACCCCCCTAATAGTTTAATACACAGCACCCCCCCTAATAGTGTTATACACAGCACCCCCCTAATAGTTTAATACACAGCACCCCCTAATAGTGTTATACACAGCACCCCCCTAATAGTGTTATACACAGCACCCCCCAAATAGTTTAATACACAGCACCCCCCTAATAGTGTTATACACATCACCCCCCTAATAGTGTTATACACAGCACCCCCCTAATAGTGTTATACACAGCACCCCCTAATAGTTTAATACACAGCACCCCCCTAATAGTGTTATACACAGCACCCCCCTAATAGTTTAATACACAGCACCCCCTAATAGTGTTATACACAGCACCCCCCTAATAGTTTAATACACAGCACCCCCTAATAGTTTAATACACAGCACCCCCCTAATAGTGTTATACACAGCACCCCCCTAATAGTGTTCTACACAGCACCCTCTAATAGTTTAATACACAGCACCCCCCTAATAGTGTTATACAAAGCACCCCCCTAATAGTTTAATACACAGCACCCCCTAATAGTTTAATACACAGCACCCCCCTAATAGTTTAATACACAGCACCCCCTAATAGTGTTATACACAGCACCCCCCTAATAGTGTAATACACAGCACCCCCCTAATAGTGTTATACACAGCACCCACCTAATAGTGTTATACACAGCACCCCCCTAATAGTTTAATACACAGCACCCCCCTAATAGTGTTATACACAGCACCCCCCTAATAGTTTAATACACAGCACCCCCCTAATAGTGTTATACACAGCACCCCCCTAATAGTGTTATACACAGCACCCCCCCTAATAGTTTAATACACAGCACCCCCCTAATAGTTTAATACACAGCACCCCCCTAATAGCTTAATACACAGCACCCCCTAATAGTTTAATACACAGCACCCCCCAATAGTGTTATACACAGCACCCCTCTAATAGTTTAATACACAGCACCCCCCTAATAGCTTAATACACAGCACCCCCTAATAGTTTAATACACAGCATCCCCCTAATAGTGTTATACACAGCACCCCCCTAATAGTGTTCTACACAGCACCCTCAAATAGTTTAATACACAGCACCCCCTAATAGTGTTATACACAGCACCCCCCTAATAGTTTAATACACAGCACCCCCTAATAGTTTAATACACAGCACCCCCCTAATAGTTTAATAGACAGCACCCCCCTAATAGTTTAATAGACAGTAACCCCTAATAGTTTAATAGACAGCACACCCCTAATAGTTTAATAGACAGCACACCCCTAATAGTTTAATACACAGCACCCCCCTAATAGTGTTATACACAGCACCCCCTAATAGTGTTATACACAGCACCCCTAATAGTGTTATACACAGCACCCCTCTAATAGTGTTATACACAGCACCCCTAATAGTTTAATACACAGCACCCCCTAATAGTGTTATACACAGCACCCCCCTAATAGTTTAATACACAGCACCCCCCTAATAGTTTAATACACAGCACCCCCTAATAGTGTTATACACAGCACCCCCTAATAGTTTAATAGACAGCACCCCCCTAATAGTTTAATAGACAGCACCCCCCCTAATAGTTTAATAGACAGCAACCCCTAATAGTTTAATAGACAGCACCCCCCTAATAGTTTAATAGACAGCACACCCCTAATAGTTTAATAGACAGCACACCCCTAATAGTTTAATAGACAGAACCGCCCTAATAGTTTAATACACAGCACCCCCCTAATAGTGTAATACACAGCACCCCCCTAAAAGTTTAATACACAGCACCCCCCCTAATAGTTTAATACACAGCACCCCCTAATAGTGTTATACACAGCACCCCCCTAATAGTGTTATACACAGCACCCCCCTAATAGTTTAATACACAGCACCCCCCTAATAGTTTAATACACAGCACCCCCCTAATAGTTTAATACACAGCACCCCCTAATAGTTTAATACACAGCACCCCCAATAGTGTTATACACAGCACCCCTCTAATAGTTTAATACACAGCACCCCCCTAATAGTGTTATACACAGCACCCCCTAATAGTGTTATACACAGCACCCCCCTAATAGTGTTATACACAGAACCTCCCTAATAGTGTTATACACAGCACCCCCTAATAGTTTAATACACAGTACCCCCTAATAGTGTTATACACAGCACCCCCCTAATAGTGTTATACACAGCACCCCCCTAATAGTTTAATACACAGCACCCCCCTAATAGTGTAATACACAGCACCCCCCCTAATAGTGTTATACACAGCACCCCCCTAATAGTTAATACACAGCATCCCCCTAATAGTTTAATACACAGCACCCCTAAAAGTGTTATACACAGCACCCCCCTAATAGTTTAATACACAGCACCCCCCTAATAGTGTTATACACAGCACCCCCCTAATAGTTTAATGCACAGCACCCTCCTAATAGTTTAATGCACAGCACCCCCCTAATAGTGTTATGCACAGCACCCCCCTAATAGTTAATGCACAGCACCCCCCTAATAGTGTTATACACAGCACCCCCCTAATAGTGTTATACACAGCACCCCCCTAATAGTTTAATACACAGCACCCCCCTAATAGCTTAATACACAGCTCCCCTAATAGTTTAATACACAGCACCCCCCTAATAGTTTAATACACAGCACCCCCCTAATAGCTTAATACACAAGCACCCCTAATAGTTTAATACACAGCATCCCCCAATAGTGTTATACACAGCACCCCTCTAATAGTTTAATACACAGCACCCCCCTAATAGTGTTATACACAGCACCCCCTAATAGTGTTATACACAGCACCCCCTAATAGTGTTATACACAGCCCCCCCTAATAGTTTAATACACAGCACCCCCTAATAGTGTTATACACAGCACCCCCCTAATAGTGTTATACACAGCACCCCCCTAATAGTTTAATACACAGCACCCCCCTAATAGTGTTATACACAGCACCCCCCTAATAGTTTAATACACAGCACCCCCCTAATAGTGTTATACACAGCACCCCCCTAATAGTGTTATACACAGCACCCCCCTAATAGTTTAATACACAGCACCCCCCTAATAGTGTTATACACAGCACCCCCCTAATAGTGTTATACACAGCACCCCCCTAATAGTGTTATACACAGCACCCCCCCTAATAGTTTAATACACAGCACCCCCCTAATAGTGTTATACACAGCACCCCGCTAATAGTTTAATACACAGCACCCCCCTAATAGTGTTATACACAGCACCCCCCTAATAGTGTTATACACAGCACCCCCCTAATAGTTTAATACACAGCACCCCCCTAATAGTGTTATACACAGCACCCCCCTAATAGTGTTATACACAGCACCCCGCTAATAGTGTTATACACAGCACCCCCCCTAATAGTTTAATACACAGCACCCCCTAATAGTGTTATACACAGCACCCCCCTAATAGTTTAATACACAGCACCCCCCTAATAGTGTTATACACAGCACCCCCCTAATAGTTTAATACACAGCATCCCCTAATAGTTTAATACACAGCACCCCCCTAATAGTGTTATACACAGCACCCCCCTAATAGTAATCTACTCAGCACCCTCTAATAGTTTAATACACAGCACCCCCTAATAGTGTTATACACAGCACCCCCCTAATAGTTTAATACACAGCACCCCCTAATAGTTTAATACACAGCACCCCCCTAATAGTTTAATACACAGCACCCTCTAATAGTGTTATACACAGCACCCCCCTAATAGTTTAATACACAGCACCCCCCTATTAGTGTTATGCACAGCACCCCCCTAATAGTTTAATACACAGCACCCCCTAATAGTTTAATACATCACCCCCCTAATAGTTTAATACACAGCACCCCCTAATAGTGTTATACACAGCACCCCCCTAATAGTTTAATACACAGCACCCCCCTAATAGTGTTATACACAGCACCCCCCTAATAGTTTAATGCACAGCACCCTCCTAATAGTTTAATGCACAGCACCCCCCTAATAGTTTAATGCACAGAACCCCCCTAATAGTATTATGCACAGCACCCCCTAATAGTTTAATGCACAGCACCCCCCTAATAGTGTTATACACAGCACCCCCCTAATAGTGTTATACACAGCACCTCCCTAATAGTTTAATACACAGCACCCCCCTAATAGCTTAATACACAGCAACCCCTAATAGTTTAATACACAGCACCCCCCTAATAGTTTAATACACAGCACCCCCCTAATAGCTTAATACACAGCACCCCCTAATAGTTTAATACACAGCACCCCCCAATAGTGTTATACACAGCACCCCTCTAATAGTTTAATACGCAGCACCCCCCTAATAGTGTTATACACAGCACCCCCTAATAGTGTTATACACAGCACCCCCCTAATAGTGTTATACACAGCACCCCCTAATAGTTTAATACACAGCACCCCCTAATAGTGTTATACACAGCACCCCCCTAATAGTGTTATACACAGCACCCCCCTAATAGTGTTATACACAGCACCCCCCTAATAGTTTAATACACAGCACCCCCCTAATAGTGTTATACACAGCACCCCCCTAATAGTTTAATACACAGCACCCCCCTAATAGTGTTATACACAGCACCCCCCTAATAGTGTTATACACAGCACCCCCCAAATAGTTTAATACACAGCACCCCCCTAATAGTGTTATACACATCACCCCCCTAATAGTGTTATACACAGCACCCCCCTAATAGTGTTATACACAGCACCCCCCTAATAGTTTAATACACAGCACCCCCTAATAGTGTTATACACAGCACCCCCCTAATAGTTTAATACACAGCACCCCCTAATAGTGTTATACACAGCACCCCCCTAATAGTTTAATACACAGCACCCCCTAATAGTTTAATACACAGCACCCCCCTAATAGTGTTATACACAGCACCCCCCTAATAGTGTTCTACACAGCACCCTCTAATAGTTTAATACACAGCACCCCCCTAATAGTGTTATACACAGCACCCCCCTAATAGTTTAATACACAGCACCCCCTAATAGTTTAATACACAGCACCCCCCTAATAGTTTAATACACAGCACCCCCCTAATAGTGTTATACACAGCACCCCCCTAATAGTGTAATACACAGCACCCCCCTAATAGTGTTATACACAGCACCCACCTAATAGTGTTATACACAGCACCCCCCCTAATAGTTTAATACACAGCACCCCCCTAATAGTGTTATACACAGCACCCCCCTAATAGTTTAATACACAGCACCCCCTAATAGTGTTATACACAGCACCCCTCTAATAGTTTAATACACAGCACCCCCCTAATAGCTTAATACACAGCACCCCCTAATAGTTTAATACACAGCATCCCCCTAATAGTGTTATACACAGCACCCCCCTAATAGTGTTCTACACAGCACCCTCAAATAGTTTAATACACAGCACCCCCTAATAGTGTTATACACAGCACCCCCCTAATAGTTTAATACACAGCACCCCCTAATAGTTTAATACACAGCACCCCCCTAATAGTGTTATACACAGCACCCCCCTAATAGTTTAATACACAGCACCCCCCTAATAGTGTTATACACAGCACCCCCCTAATAGTGTTATACACAGCACCCCCCTAATAGTGTTATACACAGCACCCCCTAATAGTGTTATACACAGCACCCCCTAATAGTGTTATACACAGCACCCCTCTAATAGTGTTATACACAGCACCCCCTAATAGTTTAATACACAGCACCCCCTAATAGTGTTATACACAGCACCCCCCTAATAGTTTAATACACAGCACCCCCCTAATAGTTTAATACACAGCACCCCCCTAATAGTGTTATACACAGCACCCCCCTAATAGTTTAATAGACAGCACCCCCCTAATAGTTTAATAGACAGCACCCCCCTAATAGTTTAATAGACAGCACCCCCCTAATAGTTTAATAGACAGCAACCCCCTAATAGTTTAATAGACAGCACACCCCTAATAGTTTAATACACAGCACCCCCCTAATAGTGTTATACACAGCACCCCCTAATAGTGTTATACACAGCACCCCCTAATAGTGTTATACACAGCACCCCTCTAATAGTGTTATACACAGCACCCCCTAATAGTTTAATACACAGCACCCCCTAATAGTGTTATACACAGCACCCCCCTAATAGTTTAATACACAGCACCCCCCTAATAGTTTAATACACAGCACCCCCCTAATAGTGTTATACACAGCACCCCCCTAATAGTTTAATAGACAGCACCCCCCTAATAGTTTAATAGACAGCACCCCCCTAATAGTTTAATAGACAGCAACCCCCTAATAGTTTAATAGACAGCACCCCCCTAATAGTTTAATAGACAGCACACCCCTAATAGTTTAATAGACAGCACACCCCTAATAGTTTAATAGACAGCACCGCCCTAATAGTTTAATACACAGCACCCCCCTAATAGTGTAATACACAGCACCCCCCTAAAAGTTTAATACACAGCACCCCCCTAATAGTTTAATACACAGCACCCCCCTAATAGTTTAATACACAGCACCCCCCTAATAGTTTAATACACAGCACCCCCCTAATAGTTTAATACACAGCACCCCCTAATAGTTTAATACACAGCACCCCCCAATAGTGTTATACACAGCACCCCTCTAATAGTTTAATACACAGCACCCCCCTAATAGTGTTATACACAGCACCCCCTAATAGTGTTATACACAGCACCCCCCTAATAGTGTTATACACAGAACCTCCCTAATAGTGTTATACACAGCACCCCCTAATAGTTTAATACACAGTACCCCCTAATAGTGTTATACACAGCACCCCCCTAATAGTGTTATACACAGCACCCCCCTAATAGTTTAATACACAGCACCCCCCTAATAGTGTAATACACAGCACCCCCCCTAATAGTGTTATACACAGCACCCCCCTAATAGTTTAATACACAGCATCCCCCTAATAGTTTAATACACAGCACCCCCTAAAAGTGTTATACACAGCACCCCCCTAATAGTTTAATACACAGCACCCCCCTAATAGTGTTATACACAGCACCCCCCTAATAGTTTAATGCACAGCACCCTCCTAATAGTTTAATACACAGCACCCCCCTAATAGTGTTATACACAGCACCCCCCTAATAGTTTAATACACAGCACCCCCCTAATAGCTTAATACACAGCTCCCCCTAATAGTTTAATACACAGCACCCCCCTAATAGTTTAATACACAGCACCCCCCTAATAGCTTAATACACAGCACCCCCTAATAGTTTAATACACAGCATCCCCCAATAGTGTTATACACAGCACCCCTCTAATAGTTTAATACACAGCACCCCCCTAATAGTGTTATACACAGCACCCCCTAATAGTGTTATACACAGCACCCCCTAATAGTGTTATACACAGCACCCCCCTAATAGTGTTATACACAGCACCCCCCTAATAGTTTAATACACAGCACCCCCCTAATAGTGTTATACACAGCACCCCCCTAATAGTTTAATACACAGCACCCCCCTAATAGTGTTATACACAGCACCCCCCTAATAGTGTTATACACAGCACCCCCCTAATAGTTTAATACACAGCACCCCCCTAATAGTGTTATACACAGCACCCCCCTAATAGTGTTATACACAGCACCCCCCTAATAGTGTTATACACAGCACCCCCCCTAATAGTTTAATACACAGCACCCCCCTAATAGTGTTATACACAGCACCCCCCTAATAGTTTAATACACAGCACCCCCCTAATAGTGTTATACACAGCACCCCCCTAATAGTTTAATACACAGCACCCCCTAATAGTTTAATACACAGCACCCCCCTAATAGTGTTATACACAGCACCCCCCTAATAGTGTTCTACACAGCACCCTCTAATAGTTTAATACACAACACCCCCTAATAGTGTTATACACAGCACCCCCCTAATAGTTTAATACACAGCACCCCCCTAATAGTTTAATACACAGCACCCTCTAATAGTGTTATACACAGCACCCCCCTAATAGTGTAATACACAGCGCCCCCCTAATAGTGTTATACACAGCACCCCCCTAATAGTTTAATACACAGCATCCCCCTAATAGTTTATTACACAGCACCCCCTAATAGTGTTATACACAGCACCCCCCTAATAGTTTAATACACAGCACCCCCCTAATAGTTTAATACACAGCACCCCCCTAATAGTGTTATACACAGCACCCCCCTAATAGTTTAATACACAGTACCCCCTAATAGTGTAATTCACAGCACCCCCTAATAGTGTTATACACAGCACCCCCCTAATAGTTTAATACACAGCTTCCCCCTAATAGTTTAATACACAGCACCCCCTAATAGTGTTATACACAGCACCCCCCTAATAGTTTAATACACAGCACCCCCCTAATAGTGTTATTCACAGCACCCCCCTAATAGTTTAATGCACAGCACCCTCCTAATAGTTTAATGCACAGCACCCCCCTAATAGTGTTATACACAGCACCCCCCTAATAGTGTTATACACAGCACCCCCCTAATAGTTTAATACACAGCACCCCCCTAATAGCTTAATACACAGCACCCCCTAATAGTTTAATACACAGCACCCCCCTAATAGTTTAATACACAGAACCCCCCTAATAGCTTAATACACAGCACCCCCTAATAGTTTAATACACAGCACCCCCCAATAGTGTTATACACAGCTCCCCTCTAATGGTTTAATACACAGCACCCCCCTAATAGTGTTATACACAGCACCCCCTAATAGTGTCATACACAGCACCCCACTAATAGTGTTATACACAGCACCCCCTAATAGTGTTATACACAGCACCCCCCTAATAGTTTAATACTCAGCACCCCCCTAATAGAGTTATACACAGCACCCCCATAATAGTTTAATACACAGCACCCCCCTAATAGTGTTATACACAGCACCCCCCTAATAGTGTTATACACAGCACCCCCCTAATAGTTTAATACACAGCACCCCCCTAATAGTGTTATACACAGCCCCCCCTAATAGTTTAATACACAGCACCCCCTAATAGTGTTATACACAGCACCCCCCTAATAGTGTTATACACAGCACCCCCCTAATAGTTTAATACACAGCACCCCCCTAATAGTGTTATACACAGCACCCCCCTAATAGTGTTATACACAGCACCCCCTCTAATAGTGTTATACACAGCACCCCCCTAATAGTGTTATACACAGCACCCCCCTAATAGTTTAATACACAGCACCCCCCTAATAGTGTTAATACACAGCACCCCCCTAATAGTGTTATACACAGCACCCCCCTAATAGTGTTATACACAGCACCCCCCTAATAGTTTAATACACAGCACCCCCCTAATAGTGTTATACACAGCACCCCCCCTAATAGTGTTAATACACAGCACCCCCCTAATAGTGTTATACACAGCACCCCCCTAATAGTGTTATACACAGCACCCCCCTAATAGTTTAATACACAGCACCCCCCTAATAGTGTTATACACAGCACCCCCCTAATAGTGTTATAACACTGCACCCCGCTAATAGTGTTATACACAGCACCCCCCCTAATAGTTTAATTACACAGCACCCCCTAATAGTGTTATACACAGCACCCCCCTAATAGTTTTAATACACAGCACCCCCTAATAGTGTTATAA